>NC_134354.1:522193165-522265981 GCF_048569485.1 Anomaloglossus baeobatrachus
CAAACGTGCTCCATCCGCCATGCTGCGCACTCCCAAACGTGGTCCATCCGCCATGCTGCGCACTCCCAAACATGCTCCATCCGCCATACTCCGCACTCCCCATCGTGCTGCATCCCCCATGCTGCGCACTCCCAAACGTGCTCCATCCGCCATGCTGCGCACTCCCAAACGTGCTCCATCCGCCATGCTGCGCACTCCCAAACGTGCTCCATCCAAACGTGCTCCATCCGCCATGCTGCGCACTCCCAAACGTACTCCATCCGCCATGCTGCGCACTCCCAAACGTGCTTCATCCGCCATGCTGCACCAGCATCAGCCTCTCTACCCGCAGCATCAGCCTCTCTGCCCGCAGCATCAGCCTCTCTCCTCCCAGCATCAGCCTCTCTCCCCGCAGCATCAGCCTCTCTGTCCCCAGCATCAGCCTCTCTGTCCCCAGCATCAGCCTCTCTGTCCCCAGCATCAGCCTCTCTGTCCCCAGCATCAGCCTCTCTGTCCCCAGCATCAGCCTCTCTGTCCCCAGCATCAGCCTCTCTCATCCCAGCATTAGCCTCTCTGTCCCCAGCATCAGCCTCTCTGTCCCCAGCATCAGCCTCTCTGTCCCCAGCATCAGCCTCTCTGTCCCCAGCATCAGCCTCTCCATCCCAGCCTTCCCCAGGATCAGCCTCTCTCCTCCCAGCCTCCTCCAGCACGCCATGCTCCTCTGCCGACACTCACACACCCGATCGCATACACTCACGCACACACACATTGACGATATTGCACATACGCGCTCATACTCACAACATCCGGAGATACCACATGCTTCTGGCCATGTGATCCTCCGACAGGTCCTGGAAAGTCACAACAGCACAGTATCGAGGCCGAGAAGCAAGCGATATCGCCGGATGCTGTGAGTGTGTGGATGCGATGTGATGTATGTGTGATGTATGTGTGAGGTGTGTGTGAGGTGTGTGAGAGAGTGAGTGTGAGCCGGTGTACACTCTTAACTATGATACACATTGGGTAACCAAGGGACCTTAGTTACCCGATGTGTATAATGGTTAACAGCGTTCACGGGCTCCGTGAAGATCCCAGCATCGCAAGGTTATGTCTGGCGCTGCTGGGGTCGTGACGGAGCCGGTGTAGAAGCAAGCGATATCCCAGGATGTTGTGAGTGTGTGGATGTGATGTGTGAGGTGTGTGTGAGAGTGAGTGTGATCTGATGTGTGTGTGTGTACTCACCTGGGAGTCGGAGCTACGTGTCAGTTGGGCAAGAGCGAGCGTGCATTGCGTGAGGGGGGCGGGGCCTGCAGAGAGCCGGGGCGAGAGGCCAATCCGTGTGGGGGGGCGGGGCCATGGCGAGCCCAGCGGCCAATCAGCTTTGTGTCACCGTAAGGACACAATTTTGGAGCATGACAGACAGACAGACAGAATAAGGCAATTATATATATAGATATATATACATATACAGTGCATGTTTTCAGGATTTCCTTAGTATTGCACATGTGATAATTTAATCACCTGCACAGTTGTTGATTCCAACACCCATGCAATGCTAAGGAAATCCTGAAAACATGCACTGTTGGCAGCCCTCGAGGACTGGAGTTGGGGAACCCTGATCTACTGCTTTGTGTACACTGCCTCCTTTACTTCCATTGCATTATCAGTTCATCTTTTGTGTGCCCAAAAAATATGCGTTAAATTATTCAATGAAATGTAAATTGTACTCCCATGTGTTCAACCAAAATGGATCCGAACCACCTGGATTGTATTGGCATTTGCAAAAGAATCACATGTCCTCAGGCTCAAATAGAAGATACTGAGCATCCATAATTTATAGTAAAAAAAAAAATAAGAATTATTCTTACCGTTAATTCGGTTTCTAGGACCTTCCACGACAGCATAGGAGGTTGTCTCTCCACGCCCTAATTGGGACAGGAAGCACAAGAGAGGTTAAAAGGACCCTACCACCTCCCATAGCCAGTGTCTTACAAAGAACCCATAGCATATGAGAAGTGCAACACATCCAGGAACATCGAGGATAAGGGAGGGAATTACGTGCTGTCGTGGAAGGTCCTAGAAACCGAATTAACGGTAAGAATAATTCTTATTTCTCCAGTCCCTTCCACGACAGCATAGGAGGAATACCAACGAATTGATACCTAGGGGGACCACAGCCTGCAGGACTTTCCTGCCAATCGCCAAATCCCTGTTGGAATCCAGATCCAAATGATAATGCTTCGTGAAAGTATGGAGGGAAGACCACGTAGCTGCCTTGCAGATCTGCTCAGGAGAAGCCCCTGCCCGTTCAGCCTAGGAGACAGAGGTAGCCCTGGTGGAGTGCGCCGTAAATCCGGCAGGCGGAGACAGATGCTGAGCGAGGCAGGCTTCTCCAATGGCCCGCACAATCCAGAGTGCAACAATACTCTTATCCACCTACCTGCCCTTATTTTGACCAAAGGGCTGTATAAATAAGTTATGATCAATACGCCAAGGTGCAGTAAGATCTAGGTAGCGCAACACCGTCCGACGAACGTCCAAAGAATGGAACACTTCCTTCCCCGGAGTCCGAGGATGCTGACAGAAGGAAGGCAGGACGATGGACTGAGAACGGTGAAAATCCGAAACCACCTTGGGAAGGAAGGAAGGGTCCAGCTTAAAGACAATGCTGTCATCTCTGACGGTCAGGTAAGGCTCCCGGATGGATAATGCCTGAAGTTCCCAGACTCTCCGAGCGGACGTAATCGCCACGAGAAAAGCAGTCTTGTGAGAGAGAGAACGGATGCTACAGGAGGACAGAGGCTCAAAGGGCGACAGAGAGTCCGGTAAGGACCACATTGAGATCCCAGCCGTGGACAGAGCCTACTAGCGGACACCATGAAACGGCGGATCCAGCGACGATCTGCCAGAGCCGTGTCAAAGACTGCACTGAGTGCCGAGATCTGCACCTTCAGGGTGCTGGGCCGAAGGCCTAAGTCCAATCCACTCTGGAGGAAGTCAAGAATCTGCGCAATGTTAGGCCGGAGCGGGTCAGGAGGCCGAGAACCACACCAGGAGGAAAATCTCATCTAGATTTTATTGTAAATACTATTAGTCACTGGTTTACGGTTCTTCTGTATAGTAGCCACGACCTTGTCAGAAAGTCCTTGGGCCTTCAGTGCCCGGGCCTCAGAAGCCAGGCAGCCAACTTGAGTTTCTGGGGGTCCGGATGGAATATCGGATCCTGAGACAGTAAACTGGGGTCTGAACCCAGGAGGACCGGTCCGTCGATTCTGAGAGTTAGGATCAGGCTGTACCAACTCCGCCGCGGCCACAGAGGAGCTACCAGGATAGTCGTGGCTCCGTTGTCCCTGATCTTCCTCAGGGTTCGTGCGAGAAGAGGAATAGGCGGGAAGGCGTAGGCGAGGCAAAAGGACCAATTGTGGCAGAAGGCGTTCACCCCCAACGCGTTGTCCCGAGGGTTCAGGGAGAAAAATGTTGCGACCTTGCGATTTCCTGCTGAAGCAAAGAGGTCTACCTCTGGAGTACCCCACCTTGCCACCAGAGAGCAGAACACCGCTTGGTCCAGACACCACTCCCCTGGGTGAACATCCTGATGACTCAGGAAGTCTGCTTGAAGGTTTAGGGATCCCTTTAGATGGACTGCAGAAAGGGATAGCAGGGACTGTTCTGCCCAGTGGAAGATCCGGGAGGACACGGACTTCAGGGCGCCTGAGCTTGTACTGCCCTGATGGCGGAGATGTGCCACTATGGTGACATTGTCCGAGTAGACTAGGACGTGAGTGTCCCGGACGAGATCCTGAGCAGCGAGGAGGGCTTCTCTGACCGCCCTGAGTTCCCGGTAGTTGGAGGACTGGGTGCTGACATAAGGGCTCCAGACCCCCTGAAACGGAGAGTTTGCCACCATAGCCCCCCAGCCCCTCTGGCTGGCATCGGATGTCAGTGTAACCAGGGGTGACCGGGTCCAGGCAACCCCTACCATCAGGTTGTTGGGACACAGCCACCAGAGAAGGGACGAGGAGACGGTTGCCGAGAGGCGAAACCGGGTGTTCAGGGAGGAAGGGAGTCCGACCCAATGAACTAGGATACGATCCTGTAGACAACGAGAGTGGGCCGGAGCCCACAAGACTGAGGGAATGCAGAACGTCATAGAACCCAGGGCCGACATAGCGCCTCGAAGGGTCGGGCGCGCTTGTCTGTGAAGCATCGAGATTTTGGCCAGTAGCGTCAACCTGTGATCCTCTGGGGGAAGGATGCTTGTCTGTCGGAGTCCAACCTTGCAATCGTAGGAAGGCGACCACCTCAGCCATGATCTTTGAAAAGATTCTTGGAGCCGAGGAGAACCCGAAGGGAAGTACGTGTAATTGGAAATGAAGCATGTTCCCTCCGTGCAGAACCGCAAATTTGAGGTACTGCCTGTGACAAGGATGGAAGGGCACATGGAACTAGGCGTCCCTCAGGTCTATTGAGGCCATCTGGTGGTGCAGACCGATTAGTGGAACAACAGATTTCACAGACTCCATTCTCGAAACGTCGGTATCTGACCCGCTGGTTTGAGACACTTCAGATTGATGATAATCCGGACGTCTCCAGATGGTGTTTTGACAAGGAAGAGACGGAGTAGTGACCTACCACTACTTCCTGACTCGGGACTGAGGAAACGACCCCCGAATGTATTAACTCCCGAATCATCGAGCACAGGAGATCCTGAGAACCCTGTGACGACAGGGCTGTGACTCGGAGACCTGGTGGAGGGGGGGGATGAATTCTACCAATAGACCCTCTGAGACGAGCTTGTAGGACCCATGGGCAGGTGGTGAAGGTCCGCCACTGGGGAAGAAAGGCAGAGAGCCGTCCCCCCACCCGAGCCGACTCACTGTTTGTCATGCGGAGGACGTTGTGGATGGGAAGGGATGAGAATATTACTCCCCCTACCCTAAGGGTAGCTCCAACGGCCAGACTCCCCTTTCCCCTTGGGCTGGGAGGCCCGAGGCATCGAGGGACAAAAGGACCGTTGCCTGGAGGGTGGCGGGGATCCGGCAGGCCTGACGATCAGTCGCCTTGTCCAGAATGTCATCCAGGGCAGGCCCAACACTAAGTCCCCCTTAAACGGAAGGGAGCAAGCCTCAGTGTGGAAGTAGAGTCCCCACTCCAAGCCTTAAGCCTAGAGCTCGTCTGTCCGAGTTAGACAAGACTGAGGTCCTGGCAGCCAGGCGGACCAACTTCACAAAGGTATCCGCCAAAACTAGTAGCCTTCCTAAGTAAGGGAAGGGATTCCAGTAACTATCCCTAGGAGTACCTGAGGAATATGAGCCTTAACTGGTTGAGCCTCCGAAGGAGGGACAGGGAGACATAAGCGGAGGCAATATGGGCCCGAATGGGAGAAGACGAAGCCTCCCAGGACTTCTTCATGAGGCACTCGACCTTCCTATCTATCAGATCCCTAAGCTGGGAATCGGCCGCAAGGGGAGCGCTGTATGTTAGCGACCTTGGCCACCTGCACATCCACCTTGGGAATCTCCCAATGCAACCCAGAACTCTCCAGGGGAATCTGTGTCAGGGGACACTCCGGAATTGCTTCTCAGGGAAATCCCATTCCTGAGAGAAGATCCAGAACATTAGCATGGACAGGAAACCCCATTGCCTAGTGGTTTTCAGGCCCGCGAACATTTCACCCTGAACGGAGGGGAGGACCTACTCATCCTCCAACCCCATAGTGCTCCTAACTGCTCCATTAAGATCCCCCAATCGTCTGAGGGAAAAAGAAAAGACCGGTCAGGCCTCCCGGAGGAAAAACCTTTATCGAGACCATCCGAGGCGGAATCAGAGCGTCCTCATGATCAGATGACTGGAGTTCTCTTTTTTTGTGGCAGAAGGGTCAGCAGCAGGGAGGGAGGCTAGTGAGGCCTGAATCTCCTGTATCATCATGGACCGCAGCTCGCTACAAGGGACGGTTGTTCAGCCCTAACAATCTATACACACGATGCCTCTCCATTCAATGGAAACAGAGAGGCGTCATCAGAGACCAGGCAGCTAGCCCATGGGACCATGACACAGCAAATATCCAGGAGCGTCCACTGGGATTCAAACTCCCAAGCTCACACACCCAAGGTCATCAGCTTACCACTAGACCATGGAAGGGACATAAGTACTCTGCTGGCAAAGTTTCTCTCAGTCTTGTCATCACACTTGTCAGACTTGACACATATCCCAGCAGGCTCATCCTCCTGGAAACCACAGACCAGAAGGAGCCAACAATATCAGCCTGAAAACAGGCATAAGGGACCGCCCCTCAGCCACTTACTGTGGCAGGGGGGAACGCTAGGCTCTGCAGAAGCAGAGGAAGACATGGCAGTGCACACAGAAGAATCCTTACCGTGGTTCTGATGCCTTCAGGGCAGCCTTCCTGGGGAAAAGGCCTGCCCCCCCAGCGACTGGTGACGTTCCCCGCCTCCCGCATCTGGTCCATGACAGGCAGTGGAAGCGACGGCGTGTCTCTCACGCTGCCTCCGTGACCGGAAGTGCCCACACGGGTAGCGCGAGAACCGGAAGTCCCGCCCGCGGTAGCACCTCCGGGTCGCATCGGCAGCGTGCATACGGGAAGCGGCCGGCGGCTCAGGGAGGACGCCGGCTGGGGAGCTACACAGCCCACATCGCCCCAGAGGAGCTACAGAAGGCTGGTGCGGCGGTCCCCCACAAGGTGAGGGAACAGCATGGGAGGAGCAGCGAAGGCCTGACCGACACTGCCCGGCTAAGGTAGAGGAAAAAAAATAAAATAAAAAAAAATGCATACTGCAGTTCGCCGGCCACCACAGTATAGGAGAAAAACAAAAACCTCTCCATGCCCCATGGGGACAGGAAAGACACTGGCTATGGGAGGTGGGAGGGTCCTTTTAACCTCTCTTGTGCTTCCTGTCCCAATTAGGGCATGGAGAGACAACCTCCTATGCTGTCGTGGAAGGGACTGGAGAAAAATCTTTTTCTACCAGGTTTGGGTACAAAATGGAATAATTTTTCAATAATAAAATTGAGCATGTTTCTGGTACTAGTTTTACTATACATCTCACCTTTCTACTTTTGGTGAAAGTAAATTTTTGGTTGCGTGAACTTTGGTACAACTTAAATGGTCACATAGAGGACTTACCTCAACTCCACTGAACACCTTTGGGATGATTGAGACCTCTCGTCCAACATCAACGCTCTTCTGGATGAATCTTGTAGGAACTCTTTTCGGAAGATTGGAAGTCGTTATATCTGTAGAGGTTGGACCAACTCCATATTAAAAGGGTTATTCCTTACAAAAAAAAAAAAAGTTGTCCACTATCCGTAATATACCGTATTTTTCGGACTATAAGATGCACCGGACCATAAGACGCACCCTGGTTTTAGAGGAGGAAAATAGGAAAATAAATTTTTCAAGCAAAAAATGTGGTCACGACACACTGTTATGGGGCGAGGATCTGCTGTTGACAAAGTATGGGGGTAATTTAAAACAAAACAAAAAAAAACGGCGTGCGGGTCCCCCAATTTTGATAACCAGCCAAGATAAAGTCTCACAGCTGGGGGCTTGTATTCTCAGGCTGGGGAGACTCACGTTATTGGGAGCCCCCTAAGCCTAAAAATGTCAGCCAGCAGCCGTCCAGAATTGCCCCATCCATTAGATGCGACAGTCCTGGGACTTTTCCTAGCTCATCCCGATTGCCCTGATGCGGTGGCAATAGTGGTAATAAGGAGTTAATGGCAGCAGCCCATAGCTGTCACTAAGTCCTAGCTTAGTGATGGCAGCGTCTATGAGACACCCCCTCATCACTAAACTGTAGTGAAAGTAAATAAACACAAACATATAAAAATCCTTTATTTGAAATAAAACAAAAAAAAACACCCTCTTTCACCACTTTATTAACCTCTAAAACACCCAGGTCCAACGTAATCCACACGACGTCCCACGACGCATCCAACTCTGCTACATCTGACAATCACAGAGAGCGGCCATAGAACACGACCACTCTCTGTGAGGGTCAGGCCGCAAGTGAAGTGAGCCGCCGGGATCAGCGGTGACTCCAGCTGTCACTGCACATCACCTGACTGAAGTCACCGTGGATCTCGCAGTCACTTAAGCCGCGGACAGATTTGCGGTAACAGGTGGAGGACTCCCGCTGTATACTCACCTTTCCTCACTCCACACAGCATCACGGTGTCTTCCTGTCTGTGCCAGCAGCAGCGCTGCTGACCTGTGTGAAGCAGTTCCCATGCAGCATTGCGATGTCCTCCGGTCTGCCGGCTGCTGCTGTGTGTGGAGACTAGCGGTGCGCACAGCGATGACATCATCGCTGTGCTCATCGCTCTCCACACACAGCGAGCTGGCCGACAGGAGGACACCGCGATGCTGCAGGGAACAGTGACCGGTGAGTATACCGTACTTATTCACTGCCCCCCGTGCTGATGATGGTGCACGGGGGGCAGTGAATGTAGCCACACATGATCACTCCAGGCTGTAGTTGCCAGGGGTGATCACGCGGGCCGGTTCTTTAGTATGCACGCATCCCCCGCCCATCTGTCAGCGCCGGCTTCAGGGCTGAGAGATGATGGGCGGGATGATGGGCGTGCATATCAAATGAGCAGGCCCACGTGGTCAGGGTAGCACTGCTACAGCCTTATCCTGCCTCTGATGACCTGTTCCACCGCAGCCCCTGCCTTCACCTGCTCCACCACCACCGCAGCAATCGAACTTTAAGACACACACCCCACTTTCCCCCAAAATTTTGGGGGAAAAAAGTGCGTCTTATAGTCCGAAAAATGCAGTAACTTGCTAATCACAGGGGGTCCTACACCTACCAATCCTGTATGATGACTGATGTAGGCAATCCCACAACTGATGAGGATGTAATCACTGCAGGTCTAGTAGGGATAATGGAAAAGGCATTTCTAGATCAAGGGTGATTAATAGTTTAAGTATAAATTCTTTCCTATGACTAAGGCCCCTTTCACACGTCAGTGTTTCTGGTACGTATGTGCTTTTTTTTGCATGTACGAGAATCACTGACATACGCAGACACATTATAATCAATGGGTCTGCCCACACATCAGTGATTTTTCACTCAACGTGTCTCCGAGCAGCGTACACGCGTGTCCGTGATTCTGCACGGAGACAAGTTTGTTTTTTTTCTGGCATCACTGATGACCCACGAAACACACTATGGTGTGATTCGTGTGTGATCCATGAAACACGTACCAGAAAAACACTGACATATCGAATAAACATTTTCAACTCACCTTTCCAGCGATTCGCTGTGCAGCCTCCGCTCTCTGCAGCTCCTGCCCGTCTCATGAATATTCATGAAAGCAGGAATAGCCGACCCGGAAGTAGCTGCAAAGAGTGGTGGACGGATGCTGCAGAGCCGAGGAGTTCAGCACCATGGACAACAGGAGCGAAGGCAGGTGAGTAATGTCCATTTGCAATCACTGATTGCACATGGACAACCCACGTGTGCCTTGAATCACGGAACACGGAGGGACATGTGCGTGTTTTACACATCAGTGAAGAACGTCTGTGTTTTTCACGGACGTGTGAAGGGGGCCTAAAGGGGGCTTTACACGCTGCGACATCGCTAATGCGGAGTCGTTGGGGTCACGGAATTTGTGACGCACATCCGGCCGCATTAGCGGTGTTGCTGCGTGTGACACCGATGAGCGATTTTGCATCGTTGCAAAAACATGCAAAATCGCTCATCGGTGACATGGGGGTCCATTCTCGATTATCGTTACTGCAGCAGTAACAATGTAGTTCGTCGCTCCTGCGGCAGCACACATCGCTATGTGTGACGCCGCAGGAACGAGGAACCTCTCCTTACCTGCCTCCCGGCCGCTATGAGGAAGGAAGGAGGTGGGCGGGATGTTCCGGCCACTCATCTCCACCCCTCCGCTTCTATTGGGCGGCCGCTCAGTGACGTCGCTGTGACGCCACACGGACCGCCCCCTTAGAAAGGAGGCGGTTCGCCGGTCACAGCGACGTCGCCAGGCAGGTAAGTATGTGTGACGGGTCTGCGCGATGTTGTGCGGCACGGGCAGTGATTTGCCCGTGTCGCACAACAGATGGGGGCGGGTACCCACGCTAGCGATATCGGGACCGATATCGCAGCGTGTAAAGTAGCCTTTAGGGTGTCTGTGTGCCAGAAAAGAGTCAGGTATTATCATGCTGCAGTTTTTCAGTGTTTTTAATATGCTTGGAATATTTTTTTTTTTTTTTAATTTTATTCATCACTCCTTAGAAGATGTCGTTACTTCACTTCCTTGTTTCTAGAAGTGTTCTTTTGCCATTTATATAACAACCCTTTCAAAATACTTTATAAGGAATCTGTTGCCAGGTTTTTGTCACCTGATTTAAGAGCAGCATAAGGTGGGGTCAGAGTTCCTGATCCAGTGATATATCACTAAAGGCCCTGTCACACACAGAAATAAATCTGCGGCATTTCTGTGGTTGCAGTGAAATTGTGGACAATCAGTGCCAGGTTTGTGGCTGTGTACAAATGGAACAATATGTCCATGATTTCACTGCAACCATAGATCTGCCAAAGATTTATCTCTGTGTGTGACGGGGCCTTTACTGTGCTGCAGTTTTGATAAAATGTTTTCTCTGCTACAGAACTACCAGTTGCCTGAATGCGGAGTGCTGTCTAACCCCACCCACACCACTGATTGGTAGTTTTCTGTTTATACTGTACATAGGCAGAAAGCTGCCTATCAGAGGCAAGGTTACACAGCACTCATAAATATGGAGGACAGCATGGCAGCAGGTTTACTAGTCCTGTAGTGATAATCTTGTGCTGATAAAAGTTTTATCTAATGTAAATGACACATTATTGGAACAAATGTCTCTGTAACTTCATTATTCTGCTCTTGGATAAGGTGATAACAACCTGGGGACATATCAGCTGTTTTGAAGCTATTAAATAGACAACATGGAATTCCCCACTTCTTGGTTTCATTATGTAAAAGTGAAATAAAATAATTTTATAATAATCTGCGCCACTTCAAGTTATTCAAAAAGGATATAAATAGACAAATTTTATTTTCCACTACAAATAATTATAAACACTCAAGAAATTCTTAAAATCAATTGTTAGATAAATATCAATGATTAAATAATGTGCATATAAAATGTTTGTGGCACAGCTAGAAATAAATTACACACAAAGTGCACATAAATAGAAGCCCCGGCCGGTGGCTGATAGCTGCCATTCAGTTTGTTATTACGTATGATTTAATAGTCGCAGGATTTTATACCTGCAATAATCCTTTTAAAAAAGGGAAAAAATATATTAAAAGATCATTTGAATTTTTACAAAACAAAACAAAAAACAAACCTCTTGAAAAAAATTCAATTTTTTAGCTGTCCAAGGTCTCATCAAATTTCCATCAATGTCAATATTAATATTTACTCTTGAAAAGTAAGGTCATACGACTTTATTACGAAATTCAAGGTGGTTATTTGCTGCCCGGATGATTTTAGCTTTATATGTGCTTGTTAATTGTTGCTCACACAAGGAGCTGACCGGTTAGGCTGCTTTCACACATCCGTTTTTTGCTATCAGGCAAAATCCGGTTTGTGCCTGATGCATCGAATCCATCGCAGATTGTGTAAAAACTGATGCGACGGATCCAGCAAAAAACGGATTATTTTTTTTTTCATGCCGAGAGAGAGACCCCATCATCACCGCACATACCGGTACTACTGCCCCCATCATCACTGCACACACCGGCACTACCGCCCCCATCATCACCGCACACCCACAGGCACTACCGCCCCCCATCATCACTGCACACACACAGACACTACCGCCCCCATCATCACTGCACACACCGGCACTAATGCTCCCATCATCACCGCACACACACCGGCACTACCTGAGTGACGTCTACACTAACAGTGCGACTCAATTCAGTTGCTCTGTGGAGCTCACAGCAAGCGGCGGTTCTCTACGGCCGCTCCTGTCAGCTTCCAATGTAGCAGAGCTGAAAGCGTCGTGGGACCTCGTGTGGATTACGTCGGACCTGGAGGGGTATTTGGGGATTTTAATAAAGTGGTGAAAGAAGGTGTTTGTCTTTTTTTTTTTCAAATAAAGGATTTTTTCGGTGTTTGTGTTTATTTACTTTCACTTACAGGTTAATCATGGGGGCTGTCTCATAGACGCCTGCCATGATTAACCTAGGACTTAGTGACAGCTATGGGCTGCCATTAACTCCTTATTACCCAGATTGCCACCGCACCGGGGCAATTCGGGATGAGCCGGGTAGAGTCCCGGGACTGTCGCATCTAATAGATACGGCAATCCCGGGCGGCTGCTGGCTGATATTTTTAGGCTGGGGGGCTCCCCATAACAAGGGGCTCCCCATCCTGAGAATACCAGCCTTCAGCCGTGTGGCTTTACCTTGGCTGGTATCAAAATTGGGGGGACCGCACGTCATTTTTTTTTTAAATTATTTATTTTACTGCACTATATAGCTCGCCCACCTGCGGCTGTGATTGGCTGCAGTGAGACAGGTGTCACTCAGCGTGGGGGCTCGTCTGACTGCAACCAATCATAGGCGGCGGTGGGTGGGGGAAGCAGTGAATACTAGATGGAATAATGAGCGGCCGGCATTTTCAAAACCAGGAGAAGCCGCCAGAGCAGTGTGACCGCTGTGCAGTGCCGCGCCCGGTGAGTATAAAGGAGGGAGGAAGAGACCGACCGACACATCGACAGAGAGAGAGGGAGAGAGACTATTTACACATCTGGGCATGCTCAAAGACAAAAACTGGCTCCATCGTTGGTTTCCGGCATTTGCTGGATCACGCCGAATCCGGCGGCCATAGGCTTCCATTATACAACATGCCGTATGTCGTCAGATTCGACGTGGTCCGTTTTTTCGCCGCAGACAAAAAACGCTGCATCCTTTCCAGCCGCTGGATGATTTTTCGCCGGATCCGGCGGACACCGCATGCAACGCAAGGCCATCCGGCACAATCCGGCGCTAATACAAGTCTATAGGGAATAAAACGGATCCGGTGCCGCATAAGTTTTATCCGTTTTTTTTTTTGCCAGATTGTGCCTGATGCCAAAAAATTGATGTGTGAAAGCAGCCTTAGAGAGAACGATCTTCCTATATTATCAGACCTCCCTGCGCTCCCAATAAATCCTGCATAGATAACCTGGAGTGAAGCAAGGATGCCCCAATACACCGCGCACCTTTGGCAGGTGCTCGGTACAAGTTACCTGGTCTGACCTCAGATGCTCGGGGAATCTCTGATGCAGAATCTCTGTGTGGCACACAGTCCAAATATTTAAAAGCAGCGGTAAAGGCTGAAGTTCCTTTCCACAATACTGTACTGGCAGCACTTGTTTTAGCAAAGGAGTCTTTTCCAGGGCACAGGTTCACAATGCTCTCCTGGGTGTCCACCAAATAGAAAAGGCAATTACACCTTCCACCATGGATAATAACAAGATACACTCTGGGCTTAATCCGATGCGTGTTTCAGGGACTAATGCGGTTCCCTTCTTCAAATTCATTGTTTTTTTTTTATTTTTTAAAAACACATTTTCTACTCCTAGACAAATACAAGGGTGAAAGGTTTGTTTGGTATATAAAAAGGCCATATTACAAGTTATACAGCCACTAATTTCTGATCAGCCAAATGCAAGAGGGTATGTCTATTTTCTACTGTGGGACAACACGTTGTATTGCTTTGATAATGGTTATAGATTGGTAGACACAGAGGTCCCTGTGAACAAATTGGGGTGCGCAAAGTAAAGACAGACTTACCATAACATTTTCCTTACAAAATTGGATGTCCAATAATTACCAAAAAAAGGCCTCTTAACTGCATGAAATAAGCATCTTAAACTCTTAAAGACACTCCGTCAGCATATTTCTGCAATGTAACCTGAAGACAGCATGCTACAAGTGTTAAAACAGAAACTTCAGCCTTGCAACTGTTAAGCTGGGTTTACACACTGCAACATCTCAAACGACATCGCTGTAACGTCACCGGTTTTGTGACGCAATAGCGATGTTGTTTGCGATGTTGCAGTGTGTGAAACCTATCAGCGACCTGGCCCCTGCTGTGAAGTTGCTGGAAGTTGCTGATCACTACAAGTCGTTCAGGACCATTCCTAGGTCCTTTGTTTCCCGCTGTGCAGCATGAAGTTTCAGTGTGTGAATCCTTTTCAGCGACTTTGTTAGCAACTTCCCTTTCAAAAGGCTGCTTATCAACGTCCCCAACAACCAGCTAGGTCGCTCTGCAGGTCCGGATCGCTGGTAAGTTGTTGGCCAGGTTTGCCGGGTTGAACGCTCACCAGAGACTTAGCAGAGACTTATGGAGATCGCTATTGCGTCACCAAACCGGTGACGTTACAGCGATGTCCTTTGCGATGTTGCAGCGTGTAAACCCAGCTTTATCGTACAGTCTTTGTTTACATGCAAAGTAAAGGTCCAGTCACACTAAGCAACTTACCAGCGATCCCAACAACGATAAGGATCGCTGGTAAGTTGCTAGGAGGTTGCTGGTGAGCTGTCACACTGCGACGCTCCAGCGATCCCACCAGCAACCTGACCTGGCAGGGATCGCTGGAGCGTGGCTACACGAGTTGCTGGTGAGCTCACCAGCAACCAGTGACCAGCCCCCAGTCTCCTAGTTACAGCACACATCAGGTTAATTAACCCAATGTGTGCTGCAGCTAAATGTGCACAGAGCAGGGAGCAGCGCACACTGAGCGCTGGCTCCTTGCTCTCCTAGTTACAGCACACATGGGGTTAATTGCCTGATGTGTGCTGCAGCTATCTGTGCACAGAGCAGGAGCCGGCAGCACAGGCAGCGAGAGCGGAGGAGGTTGGTATCAAAGGTAAATATCGGGTAACCAAGGACAGGGCTTCTTGGTTACCCGATGTTTACATTAGTTACCAGCCTCAGCAGAAGCCGGCTCCTGCTGCCTGCACATTAGTTGTTGCTGTCTCGCTGTCACACACAGCGATCTGTGCTTCACAGCAGGACAGCAACAACTAAAAAATGGCCCAGGACATTCAGCAACAACCAACGACCTCACAGCAGGGGCCAGGTTGTTGCTGGATGTCACACACAGCAACATCGCTAGCAACGTCACAAAAGTTGTTCGTTACCAGCGATGTTGCTAGCGATGTTGCTTAGTGTGACGGGGCCTTTAGTTAAAGCCTCTTATCTTTATCAGTAGTGGATCTCAGCAGCCAGCAAGCTGTAGTAGGACTCCGCCCCCCTCTGTGATTAGCAGCTTCTGTCTATGGAAATGTACAATGAAAGCCTGGTGTGGGTGGGGGCAGCTCTCTGTTCTGCTACATGAAAAATCTAAAATCTTTCAAGGTGTCAGAACAGCTGCAGCCACTAATCTAAGTGATAAATCATTGAACTCTTTGACTACATCATGCTGCTCTAAAATGAGGTAGCAAAAACCTGCTGACAGATTCCCTTTAACCGGTACATTTGTGCATGGCGAGAAAAAAAGAACCCAAACATTCTGAAAGTCAGTTACTGAAACATTTTATTACCATCTCAAATAGTTTAAGAAATCTACACAGAGCTTGACTGGGAACAAAATAAGATCATTACAGCCGTATAAAACATTAGTTTATTGTTATTTAATAAATATAAGTTTCATTTTGGGAGCATAGCATTGGGATGGGTACATTGTTAAACACAAAATGCTTCATCGCATCAAAAGAGGTTCAATGCTTTTGGTCTCGTAATTGGAATTGATATCTAATTTTTTTAAAAATAAAAAAAAATAAAGTGGATGTAAAGAAAAAGAAAAAAAAAAAAAAAAAAAGGGAATTTCTGGAACACTGTGTTTTATGGCACAAACCACAGCACAAATGACGAAGTTATAAGCAAACAAAAAATAAAATGCAGAAAACATTAACTGGAACACTGTATAATTTATAAAATATTTGATGTCGCCCAGACACCCATTATTTTTTTTATTATTTTTGTTTAACTTAATCACAGGTTTACTACAGTACAGTTGATTTAAAAGGATCAAATAATTGTGGGTACAACACACATATGCAGACATATTGATGTTATAAGTGGTTTAGTAGGCTAAAGCAAAATATTGCAACAGAGCAAATAGGTTTTCTATTTTGGTATTCAAAGGTTTATAAGGTGCAAACATTTCCCATGAGGAATTTTAGCTACACATCTTGATGACACTGCTGTGAAGATGAACATTATGGCAATATTGTGGCATTTCCACGTAAGCCCTGTTTATTCTACAGAGCCGCAGTAAGCCATGGTGCCATACCTGGACTCAAGGATGAAAATCTAGGTTAGTTATGGGTTTTCCATCCTGGGAATACATTTTGCCAGCTCTTAGATAAAATATTAGAGACTTGGATATGCTCTATGTATATACACACATACAAATCAGGAAATGTTGGAGTGAAATGTTAAAGTTGTGCTAATATTGGTTACCTGATTATACCAATGCCTTGTCTAAAGGATTCAGTGCATTAGCAAATAGATCTACTGAAAATCACTTACTCAGAGCCAACAATGGCCAATATCTTAAAAACTAACTAAAGCTTTGCAGGATTTCTGCTACTCTTAGTGCCTAGCAGCTTAAAAATTAAGCAATATCTACAAAAGTTTCTGAAACAGTCACTACACTACTCTAAGGGAAAGCCACTTAGGTTTAGTAACTCAGTATTCACATATAAAATAAGATATTTTTCTCTTTTTTTTTTCTTTTTTCTAAAAAAAAGGTACCATAGTAATACAGAAATATCTAGAAGCAGTATTGAAATGTTAGAAGGGCAATCTGACAAAAATATATATCTAAGGGAATCACAGGGAGGATTTTATAACCATTAATAATGTACGGGACCAAAAATAAAGTAATACAATTCTGAATTTCTGGTTATTATACCTGATGTGCCATACCTCAAATACTAACACACTGATCTAACACTTTGTGCCAAGCAGTAGTGTCGATGCTATATTGGTTTAAAGTGGGGGTTCCCAATGCGTATTCACGGATAAGCCACGTTATACTAAGTGGTAATTAGAAACATTGAAGGGAAGCAGGCAGCGGATTCATGCTGCCCAACACACGGGCAGCATGAATCAGAGTCTAGTTGCACGATTGCATTCAGGTATGTTTTTTTCTAAAATGTTCTAGTTTTTCAGAGAAAATATAGTTTGAAGATGCAGCTGGAAGACACTAGTCCAGCACCACACTGGTCAGCTTATCCTGATGCCGCTCCATCGGAAAAGACCTGCCAATCACACAATTGTGCAGCCAGGCTCTGATTCATGCAGCGCCTGATTTGGACAACATGAATCAGCTTACAAGTTCCCTTTAAAGCAGTGTTTCTCAACTACGGTCCTCAAGACCCACCAACAGATCATGTTTTCAGATTTTCCTCAATATTAGACAGGGAATAATTCCATCACCTGTGCAACACTAAGGAAAACCTGAAAACATGATCTTTTGATGGGTCTTGAGGACAGTAGTTGAGAAACACTGCTTTAAAAGGGTTGTCCTTCTACTTATTGTATGGGAAACCTAGCCTAAAGGATCTGTAATACCAAGATTCAACCATCAAAGCTTTGACGGAGCTGTACGGTTCACAAAGAACACTTGATCTGTGAAGGCAGCGGACCCCTCCCCCCGATCAATATAAAGGTAGTGGAGCAACCCTTCAAAATAGAACTCAATTATGGGATTGCCACCAAAAACTTAAACAGGAATTTATCAAAAAGGATTAATCCTCCTAAGCCATCTATATGGGCATTCATCGAACTTTGAATAAAATGGTACTTTGAGATCTGGGATGTGATGTTTTATTCCAGAGAAATTCCCATTTTTCTTAATATGTAATTTAGGATGTATGGGTTTAACACTAATCTTCCTGAGAATCTGCCACGTAGCTTATTTTAATGAAAGGGAGAGTCTCCAGTGTAAAGGCCCAGTCACACACAACAACTTACCAGCGATCTCGAAAACGATGCGACCTGATAGGGATCGCAGGTAAGTCGCTGGGAGGTCGCAGGTGAGATGTCACACAGTCAGATCTTACCAGCGATGCAGGAACAATATAGGTCGCAGTAGCAACCTGTATAACGATCTCAGCCATCACTGTGACCCTGTCACACAGTGTCAAACACAGCGATGTGTCCTGCCCAGCAGGACATCGTGTTTGAAGAAAATGGCCTGGACCATTCTGCAACGACTAACGATCTCACAGCAGGGGCCTGATCGCTGGTAGGTGTCACACATAACAAGATCGCTAACGGGATCGCTACTGCGTCACGGAAACGGTGATTCAGCTGCGATCTCGCTAGCGATCTCGTTATGTGTGACGGTACCTTAAGACATGTAGAATAGAAAGGCAGACTGTCAGTCATTACACGTCTCACACTGGTAATGACCCCCTTTAGTTAAGATAAGCTCTTGAGTCAGATTCTCAGAGATCTCTATGCTCAGACCATTGTTCTTAACAGATCATTTACATATTAAGTAAAAATGTGGATTTCTCTAAAATAACATTGGAACACAGATATCAAGGTACAATTTGACTCAGCTTACTATGACCTACATGACCATATAGACTGCTTAACAAGGTTGATTCTACTGACAGATTCCCTTTAAACATGGTTGCAGAAGGGGGCAGGTAGTCTTGTTGCCTAGGCCAGCAAATAACACTAGAAGCTGCTCTTAATGACCCTTATAAATGAGGCAATCCAGGCAGTTAATTGACCAGCAGTCATCTATATAGATAAGCTGATTGGCATTTGTTTACTGGCCTGTTTAGACAGGATGTTGAAAACTGTATGTGCATAAAACAAATCAATAAGATGACAATTCCTTGCATAGACTATCATGTTATCGGCAGCACATCCTGTTTACACAGGACATTGTGCTGTCCGCAATGATGATTTTTATGCTGACATAAAAAATATTGCACCTCACGAACAAGCATTTTAGTAGCTCATCAGGTGATTGACAGCCTTTTTAGATGAGCTTATAGTCCAGAATGAGAGTTCCTGCGAACGCTCATTTGCCAATTGTTAGCTCGTATAAGTGGGCCATTAGAAAGAAAGGCTTCTATAATTCAGTGTTGCTGACAACCAGACTCCTTAATTTTTCTGTTGCCGTTTCTTGTTGTCAATTCTAAATTTCTTGTGGAAGATACACCCACACAAGAAACAATAGGAACCCTACTGGACATATTAAGACTGCATTGAAATAACCCTACTCTAATATATAACTGTCAATGAAACTGGTTACAAATTAACAGTAAAGCAAACAAACAATACTTTTTGTAAAAAACGCCCCCTGGCAATGCTATGTTGGTATTACCTGCCAAGTATCAAGTGGCTGTCATACGATCTTGAAGTCAAATTGAAGACATATGATTTATAGTCAACTGTACAGACAAAGTATGACATCTGATGCAGCACATAGCTGGGCACCCAAGTGCAGGAAGTTTACGGAGGCACCTGAGTCATTGGCTGGGGAACACGGAATTATATTCTGTCTTGTGCCAGATATACATTTCCCAGAAAGAACCTTGATGACCTTTTGCAACTGAAAGTTTACTGGCTGCACAAGCAAAACCAGTAATTCCACCTTAAATAGTTCTGCTAAAGATTGGCATTGCATCAAATTCATCAATGCTGTTGGTAATCAAAGGCTGGAAATGTGCAATGGAGACAGGGATGTCCTGATCTTATTTAGAGAAGGGTCACAAATTATTTTTAGACTGAAACTGCAGCCAAAGTATTTAAGTTCAGGATCATTTCACGTAAGTATTTTTGAGGTACTACTAAAAATTGACCAGCCAAACCTAACCTTCTGCAGCATAAGCCGGAGAGCCAAATTGTTGACTACATGATCAGAGGTCCAGTACACCAAGGATCTACGTAAAGCTAAGAATTTCTATATTAGAAAAAAGGCAAACATGTTTATTGCTGTAACATTACCCCAAGCTCAAGGGATGAGTATTGTGCAGGTAAAAATAAGACAAAACCTTGCTGGAATAAGATAGCAGGGGAGTAAAAGGCTTTACTGATAATATGCAGGCTGTGGTTTAATGAAAATAAAGGTACAGTCACACTAAGCAACGTACCAGCGATCCCAACAACGATAGGGATCGCTGGTAAGTTGCTAGGAGGTTGCTGGTGAGATGTCACACTGCGACGCTCCAGCGATCCCACCAGCAACCTGACGTGGCAGGGATCGCTGGAGCGTGGCTACACGAGTTGCTGGTGAGCTCACCAGCAACCAGTGACCAGCCCCCAGCGCCGTGTGGAAGATGCTGCGCTTGGTAACTAAGGTAAATATCGGTAACCAACCCGATATTTACCTTGGTTACCACCGCACGGAGCTACACGTGCAGAGAGCAGGGAGCAGCGCACACTGAGCGCTGGCTCCTTGCTCTCCTAGCTACAGCACACATCGGGTTAATTACCCGATGTATGCTGCAGCTAAATGTGCACAGAGCAGGGAGCAGTGCACACTGCTTAGCGCTGGCTCCCTGCTCTCCTAGCTACAGCACACATCGGGTTAATTAACCCGATGTGTCCTGCAGCTAGCTACATGTGCACAGAGCAGGAGCCGGCACTGACAGTGAGAGCGGGGGAGGCTGGTATCGAAGGTAAATATCGGGTAACCAAGGACAGGGCTTCTTGGTTACCCGATGTTTACTGTGGATACCAGCCTCCGCAGAAGCCGGCTCCTGCTGCCTGCACATTTAGTTGTTGCTGTCTCGCTGTCACACACAGTGATCTGTGCTTCACAGCGGGACAGCAACAACTAAAAAATGGCCCAGGACATTCAGCAACAACCAACGACCTCACAGCAGGGGCCAGGTTGTTGCTGGATGTCACACACAGCAACATCGCTAGCAACGTCACAAAAGTTGTTCGTTAGCAGCGATGTTGCTAGCGATGTTGCTTAGTGTGACGGGGCCTTAAGTCTCATATGGAAACAACTTTTTATACGAAAAGACAAAACTGATTATTTTTTTTTGTTTCATATTGTTGTAGTTGTTACTGTCAAGTACATGATACAGTATATGCACGGGGCCAAAATCTTTAAAACATTGGCTAACAGCAGCACACCGCTGTGATTAAAACACAGGAAAAGCCTTCTTGAAAAAGGACCTTTTATATCTCTATTTCAGCAAATCATGGTCTTCTACATGATATACCAGTTCTTAAGCATCTTTTCTTATAAGTCTGCATTGTGCCATTCCTCTTACAAATCTATGAATATATTGACAGCTAGGTGTCACCAATGGGGTGAAGTTGCTACACACTGTTCAATCCATGAGACCAACACCAGACTATGCAGGAACACACCCCATCAACACCAGACTATGCAGGGACACACCCCATTAACAAAAGAAATAAGATCCCCCGGTTCTCAGCTTTGTCATACATTTATAGGAAGAATAACATGGCTATAAGAAAAGATGATTTACAATTGCTATATTATTGGGAATACAATTATTTACTAAAACTGTAACATCAGGAGTGGCGACATTTTCTATTTAAAATGGAAGACATTCACATTATAAATTGATATTAATTTTTTATATCGTCATTTTGGAGATTTCATTCTTGCAGTGGTAAATGTAATTGGACTTTTTAATCAGAGATATATAGACTTGTATAATAGTAACTTGCATATATACCTCTCTTTGAATTACATACAAGAGAAACAGAGAGGAAAACAGCACAAATCTCCTTCAGCCTACCATAAGCACCATGTAAACAGGCGCTGAGGAAGGCCATGTGAAGATGAAGACAGCCTGAAATCTGGATAGGGGTCTGCAAGGGCACGTAAAGGGAGTAGTGGATATCATACAGACACTGTCAGCTAACACTCAGTTTTTAGTTATGTCCAAACTGTTTGTTTAGGTTAGTACTGCTTACATAAATCCCTAAAACATGTGGGTAGGTTTACCAAACCAACATACTAACAGACGACGGCACACTTTGGGCAGCTGTACACAAGCAATCTTTAAGTACTGAAGCAGTCAGTAAGGGTATGTGCGCACGTTGCTTTTTACCTGCTTTTTTGCTGCTTTTTCTTCTGCGCTGTTTAATGCCAAAATGGATGTGTTCTTCTATTCAAGCAAAGTCTATGGGAATTTGGGTTTCTTGTTCACACTATGTTGTTCAAAATGCTGCCTTTTTGTGGCCGAACTTTGGTCAAAAACTCAGCTTTGCAGTGCAAAACCCAAATGGCAAAAACAATTGACATGTTGCTTCTTTGAAAAGCTGAGTTTTTGACCAAAGTTCTGCATCAAAAAGGCAGCATTTTGAACAACATAGTGTGAACAAGAAACCCAAATTTCCATAGACTTTGCTTGAATAGAAGAACACATCCATTTTGGCATTAAACAGCGCAGAAGAAAAAGCAGCAAAAAAGCAGGTAAAAAGCAACGTGCGCACATACCCTAAGGCATTGCGAGCCCAAAGAGGTTGGGTATGGTCATCATGCTAAGATCAGCCAAACATAATCCTTACAGCGACATGTGACATCTATATACCATGGAGAAGAAAGGATTTTTAGGTTATTTTTTCAATTGTAACTAAAACTCACCTTATTATTTGTTTTGCTTACATTAAAGCCTTTTAAAAAAGTAATTTGTAGATGGAATGGAGGACACAAAAGTACGGACAAATACTGCTCCCCTTAATCATGATGAGGTGCACACTCAGTGCTAGTGCATAGATAATGTATTACTTCCCTGGAGTGACCTGCGTAATAGGAATCCCTGATCTGGATGCTCTGGTCATCATTTTAAAAGTACAGTATCCATTAACAGCGTTACTGCTGAAATTGCATAGCAGTTCCGTAACGCACCACAACTCTTTATTCCTTCAAATATAAACAGTGCACAAAATAGTCATCAATTATTACGAAGGGTTAAAGACAGCATCTCAGCTTCAATATGCTTTCAAGTAGAAGGCATAAAGTGAAACACAAGCATTAAATATATCAGCAGGTTTTTGGTATGTAATCTGACAGTAGCAAGATGTAGGGAGAGAGACTGACTCCTACAATGTATCACTTAGAATCATAATTGCCTCTGCTGCAGATCTAGCAGTGCTCAGAATACTGAGCCTTGTATAACCCCTTCCACACCACTGAATGCCAGCCTTCTGTGTACACTGTTCACTGAGAGAAAACTGCTAAATCAGTGGTGAGAGCAGGCTTGGACCAGGAGGCATGAGGCCTAGTCCTCTAGTGATAATCGCCTTCTAATAAAATACTGATTTTATTGAAAGAAAAAAAAAAAAATCAATAAATACATCGCTGAAATCAGGGTCTCTGTCCCTATAACATTCTGCTCTCAGATTACACAGCAAAGACCTGCTGACAAATTCCCTTTAATCACAAACAAAATGTAAACTGAAATCCCACTATTTTATCTGAAATCTGCCCATTTTACATAATGCTTGTGTTACTCCATCCCCAGTAACAACTGATACTTACATGTATGTTTATGCTGGGTAGAAAAATGCTATTTTACACAGGGTCACTTCATTTTTAGTATTTAATGAAAAATAAAGTTGTAAGCATGTAGAGAGGGCTAATGACTATCTATTAAGGCTTATCACTGAATGTGTGCATATCAGTGTGTGTTCAGCAATATATTAGAATATGTCAGTACATTAAGGATGACATGGAGTAGGTGGCATTTAGAGCCAGTGTTTATGGCACATGGCGTGAGCTGAGGATATGAAACGGGGTCTATAGTCGAGAGAAAACTAGAGAAGAGCAGAAGGCAAGGGTCGCAGACAAGACACACAACAACCCTAACAATGGTACACCTGAGCCTACGGATTATATCCTCCTGGAACATCTTTTACACTCAGTCTCAATATAAATGTAAGCATAAACTATTATATAAACCATTTTTGGAACGTAAATCTTCATTTACAAAAATGACCAAGCATGTCTATTATCTAGTGCAGTGCATCAGTATTTCATTTTTTTTAGTAACTATAATATGAAACTAGCATCACACGTCACGGCGCTTCTCTACGGAGATACAGCACAGATGGCTTCTTCGCCTTCACTCTTCATTCCACAGTTAGCCTCAGCAAAAAGCAACCATGATCGTAGCGCCGTCTTCCTCCATTATTAGGCCAAGAACAAGCTGAGCTTTAAAGGACAAAACCCAAGCTTTTGGCTTCAAGTGAAACTCTTATCTGCCTATTTCGTCCTCCATTTAATGGATAAATGTAGCCTTCCTAAGTAAGGCTCAAGGCTTATATTTCAATATGGAGTCAGGTTTTGCCATAAAGTGAAGCTTCATTGGTCAGCACAGGATATAAGCACAGCGGCCTGGGACATGTCTTTCTTCTGTCCATCTCTTGCATGAGTAGATTTAGGACTTCTGAAGAGAAAATGACAGCCTGATTAGAATAGTTTTCAAGCATGTTCCTTGCTGTGTCATCCTAATACCCCAGTATTGTGTAACCATTGCCAAGCCATAACTTCCCTTCTTTTTTATGAGATATCAGACATTAACATGTCTAAAAATCAGACATTGGGTTGTCATTTCATGTGTCTCTAGCAACTAGTCTGACAGATTATCCAGTGCTTCAAACACAAGGCTGAACTACCAATGAACTGGTCAAAATGAAGGGGCAAAAAGAAATGGCATGACTTACTACAACACGGACGTGATAAAATGGACGTCTGAATGAGGTCTTATCAATATTTTTCTAAACACGAAGCAGCAGATTAACAAAAATCTTACCTGTGAACATTTTCCATTGCCGCTACCTCCGCCAGAGCAGCTAGGCTAAAGAAAGCAGACACAGCAGGTATGTCTTGGGTAATACTGCAGTTCTGGTCATCATCCGCTTCCCCAGAGATTGTCAGCTCTGCTCTGCAAGTTTCCTCCACGCTGCAACTACTTTGATAACTACTTGAAGGATTTTTTTCATCTGGAAATAAAATTAAAACACATACAAATAAATGTGAAAGTTACAGTTGTTACATTTCCGTTAGAAGATGATATTTTTATAGCTATCGCATTAACTATTTATTGTCTAGATTTCTTTTAACTCTTGTGGAGGTAAAAGAAATCTAATATCGCAAATCCTCTAGGTACCACACAGTTAACCTCACACACAGGGTGGACCACATCACAAATTATACTCCTATCTGGGATAATGCGAGATTGCAGGAATTTGCGTACTTGAAAGGATTTGATAATTGGAAGGCAGCTCATGTTCAATATCTTAATCAATTGCATCAGCATGATGGCACTTTCAAATAATTAGTGGATATTACAGCGGAATTCCCGATGTCGGGTCCCTGCACATTCCAAAAACTTCAAAATCAAACATGCCTATGCTGCTCAATCCAGAGTGGGTAGCACTAAGATCCAAAAAGATCAGGTTTTGAAATCTATATGTGCGATACAAGGAAGGGGGTGGGATATCTAGTCTGTACAATGACCTAACCGTCCCTGTATACACTAGCATAGATAAAGAGATCTTTAGAAAAAGTATTTCTAAAGATCTTTTACCGTATGCTAATGAGCAAGGGGACTAGTCCCCTGGGCATTAGTTTACCTTGCCAGTTGGCCCATAAGCATGTTAGTAAACCCCTGTGGGCGTGCTAACATGCTAATGAATACGCAGTCACAGGATGAAACCTGAATTTATTTGCATGACCCTGAAAACAAGGAGCAGTCAAAAGAGTGGCGGCACAGTGGTTCTCTTTGTCCAAAGAAGTTCAGGGTGCAAAAAAAAAAAAATCAGCCACTAAGGTGATGGCGTCTGTGTTCTGGGAAAAGGAGGGCGTGCTGCTAGTGGACTACCTTCAAAAGGGTTCCACCATCAATGCAAGGTATTACATTGAACTCTTGGACCAATAGAAGGCAGCTCTGAAGGCCAAAAGGTGCGGCAATCTGTCTAAAGGAATCTTGTTCCTGCAAGACAACGCCTCCGCTCACACTGCACAAGCAACCATGGCAAAACTGGGCTTCAAGCTGGTCGACCACCCACCTTATTCACCAGATCTAGCTCCCTCCGACTATCATCTGTTTCCAAACCTGAAGAATCACCTCAAGGGTACCAAATTTCACACCATTTCTAATGTCATGGCTGCTACGGATGCCTGGTTTGAGGCACAACCGAAATCCTTCTTTTTGTTAAGTGTACAGAACTTGGTATACCGATGTAAGAAGTGTGTTGACATCATTGTAGAGTATGTGGAATAAATGTAAAGTTTCATCATCCTATCTCGTTTCGTTCTCGGCAAAGCCAAAGACTTATCAGCTGCCCCTCGTATTAACCCTTCAGGTGCGTCACAGGAATTAATGCAAAGTGGAATAAAAAAAAATTACTACATTTTACCTAAAAATGTTGCTTTATCCCCAATTTATTCACGTTTGAGAAAAAAAAAAATAGCATGATAAAATGGACCCCAAAATTTGTTATCCTGATACCCCCACATGTGGTCAGAAACTGTTTGGACACACAGCAGGGCTTGGAAGGGAAGTAGCGTTATTTAAATTTTCGAACACAAATTTGGCTGAAATAGATTGCGGACACCTTGTTGCGTTTGTAGGGCCCCTAAGTTACCTACATTAGAAACCACCACAAGTGACTCCATGTTGGAAACCACACCCCTAAAAGATTTTAGCCAAGTGTAGGGTGGACATTTTGAACCCACAGGTACTTCACGGAATTTGATATTAGGTCGTCATACTGAAAATTTTAATTATTCACAAAAATGTTGCTTTAGCAATGAATTTTGCACTTTTACAAGAGGTAACACTAAAAAGTGGATCCCACAGTTTGTTGCCCACTTTCTTATGAGCACAGTGATACCCCACATGTAGTCAAAAAGTTCTGCTTGGATAAATGGGTGGGCTTGGAACAGAGAGCAATATTTGAATTGTGGAAAACAAATTTGGTTGAAATAGATTGAGTTCACCATGTCGCATTTGCAGAGCCCCTAAAAAGGTACCTAAACATTAGAAACCCCTACTAGTCACCACATTTTTGAAAATAGACCCATTTAAAAATGTATGTAGGGATGTGTTGAGCATTTTTAACCCATAGGTGCTTCACAAAACTTTTTAAAATGTGGATGTGAAAATGATTGTTACATTTTCGTCCGGTAAAATATTTTTTAACTCAAAATTTGTAAACTTGACAATGGATAATAGGAGAAAACGGATTCCATAATTTGTTACACAATTTCTCCCAAACACAGTGATACCCCATACATGGTCAAAAATAATGTTTGGGCACATGGAAGGGCTCGGAAAGCAAACAAATTTGGACAACTTGTTGCATTTGCAGAGCCTCTGAGGTGCCAAAAATGCAGAAACACCCAAATTTGACCACATTTGGCAAATTAAACCCTATAATGAATTAATCTATTGGTGTGGTGAGTATTTTTAACCCGCAAATTACACAGAATTTTAATACTTTGGGACAAGCAAAAAAGTTGGGTTTTTCAACTAAAATTTACTTTAGCCTCAAATTTTCATTCACACAAAAGGATGACAGAAGAAATAAAAAAAAAAAAAAAAAAAAAAAAAAAAATACATGACCATTTGTCATGCAATTTTTACAAATGTCGCAGAACCCCATATGTGGCTGTACACTACTATTTGAGTACACAGCGGGGTTTCAGATGGGAAGGAGCACAACTTGATATTTAGAACGCGGATTCCGATTGTGACCACCATTAGCCGAGACCCTCATGTGCCAGTTCAGTAAAATCCCCACAAGTGACCCCATATTGGAAGTGTCACTGTGGAAGGAATTAATCTAGGACTTTAGTGAGTATTTTGAACACACGTGCCTCAAAGAATTTTCTAATCAATGGACATGGAAATAATAATTTTACCACTCAAATGTTATATTTTTTTTTATTAGCTGCAAATTTATTATTTACACAAGGGTTAAAAGTTGAAAATGGATCTCACAATTTCTCCCGAAAGCTGGGATGCCCTACATGTCATCAGAAACTGTTTGGCTATACGGAAGGGCTGAGCAGGAAGGACCACTCTTTGGCTTTTAGAGCACATATTTTGCTAAAAATAGTTTGCGAACGATATGTACAGCGCCCCCAAGGTGCCAAAACAGCAAAAACACCCTCAAATTGACCCCATTGTAAAATACTACAACTGTCAAATAATTTACTTATTTACTTTTTTTTCAGGAGAATTACAAATATGAAAGTTTAGTGTCTATACCTTGTACCTCCATAAATTGTTGCATCCCCGTACATTGTGCCCGGCTTGTGCTACTGGAGACAAGCACCCCATAAATTGTTAATTGTCAAATTGGCATCATCCTGTCCACACCTAATACATTGTGCATTTGGTCTAAGTCCCATCCTGAATAATAGGCTGGGAGTTTTATATACCCTGTGGATGAGATATATTTGAGAAAGCCTTTGGCATTCAGAGACCGTCAGTTTAGGGACCTGTTCTAGAATGTCGGACCACTGGTCTTCCGTCAGGGGACCAACGTCCCGTTGCCATTTACTTTTAACAGTCAGTGGTTATGTCTCCAGATGGGCAGGTAGTAATTTTTTGTATAGTTCAGAAATAAGGCCTTTAGAGGACTCAGATGTAAGTAGCATATGTAATGTTTGATTATGTGTCACCGTCAACAAGTTTGTCCTCCTCTGTCTTTCCAGTGCGTGCCTCAGCTGTAAGTATTGATAAAAGAAGACATGCGGGAGGTGAAACTCTGTTCTCAATTGCTCAAAACTCTTAAGAATATTATTTTGTAGTACTTGTGACACTAAATGGATCCCTTTATCTTCCCATCCTCTGAGCCCCACTAATTTTTTAATTTCTGGCAAATCCGGGTTCCGCCACAGTGGCCAGAACTCCGTAGGTCCATTTATCTTCAAAAGAAACTTACCTCTGTCCCATACCCTAAATATCATAGCCAACGTGGGATATCGTGCCCCATTTATCTGCCTTTGTCCTACATCCAACTGGCAACCCGGATATTTCCATACCGATCCCTCTGTCACTATATCACCACTATTATCATACGCACCTTCTTTGCCCCAACCCCTAAGATGTTGCATCTGGGAGGAGATGCATATATATATATATATATATATATATATATATATATATATATATATATATATATATATATATATATATATATATATATATATATATATATATATATATATATATATGATGTTGTGTGTAGTTACCAAGTGTTTGTGTAGGGCGCTGTACATGTTCTGGGTGTTGTCTGGGTGTGGCGGGGGGTGAGAGCGGTGTTGTATGTGTGTTGCGTTGTTTGTGGAGCGCTGTGTGTCTGTCGCGTTGTGTGTGTGTGTGTTGCGCAGTTTGTGTGGGTGTGGTGTGTTTTGGGGGGAGGTATGTTTTGTGCAATGTGTGTGTTGTGCGGTATGTGCGTATATTTATGTATGCCGCGGTGTTTGTGTGTTGGGTGTTGTGTGTGTGCAGCGTTGTCTGTGTGTGTGGGTGTCTGTGTATGGCGGTGTTTGTGGTTCCGTGTGTGTGTGTGTGTGTGTGTGTGTGTGTGTGTGTGTGTTGGGGGGGAGGTGTGCACCTCCCATCGTGCTCCATCCCCCATGCTGCGCACCCCCCATCATGCCCCATCCCCTATGCTGCGCATTCCCCATCGTGCTCCATCCCCCATGCTGCGCACCCCCCATCGTGCTCCATCCCCCATGCTGCGCACTCCCCATCGTGCTCCATCCTCCATGCTGCGCACTCCCCATCGTGCTCCATCCTCCATGCTGCGCACTCCCCATCATGCTCCATCCCCCATGCTGCGCACCCCCCATCGTGCTACATCCCCCATGCTGCACACTCCCCATCGTGCTACATCCCCCCATGCTGCGCACTCCCCATCGTGCTACATCCCCCATGCTGCGCACTCCCCATCGTGCTACATCCCCCATGCTGCGCACTCCCCATCGTGCTACATCCACCATGCTGCGCACTCCCCATCGTGCTACATCCCCCATGCTGCGCACTCCCCATCGTGCTACATCCCCCATGCTGCGCACCCCCCATCGTGCTACATCCCCCATGCTATAATAGTTCTCCTATTATACTCAGAGAGGAGTATAATAGGAGGACTGTAATAGGAGGAGTAGTCCTGGGGGGAGAGGAGTATAATGCCGGCTCCCTGCACATGTGTACCGGGAGCCAGTGTACACTGGTAACTATGATACACATCGGGTAACCAAGGGACCTTAGTTACCCGATGTGTATAATGGTTACCAGCGTTCACGGGCTCCGTCAAGATCCCAGCATCGCAAGGTTATGTCTGGCGCTGCTGGGATCGTGACGGAGCCGGTGTAGAAGCAAGCGATATCCCAGGATGTTGTGAGTGTGTGGATGTGATGTGTGAGGTGTGTGTGAGAGGGAGTGTGATCTAATGTGTGTGTGTGTACTCACCTGGGAGTCGGAGCTCCGTGTCAGTTGGGCCAGAGCGAGCGTGCATTGCGTGAGGGGGGCGGGGCCTGCAGAGAGCCGGGGTGAGAGGCCAATCCGTGTGGGGGGGCGGGGCCATGGCGAGCCCAGCGGCCAATCAGCTTTGTGTCACCGTAAGGACACAATTTTGGAGCATGACAGACAGACAGACAGACAGACAGACAGACAGAATAAGGCAATTATATATATACTAGAAAGTGGCCCGATTCTAACACATCGGGTAGTCTAGAATGTGTATGTTTGTTAGCAGATTGAATAATCTATATATATAATTGCCCTCCACCAGCATCAGCCTCTCTCCTTCCAGCCTCCCCCAGCATCAACCCGCCGCCATCATCAGCCTCTCTCCTTCCAGCCTCCCCCAGCATCAGCCTCCCTCTCCCAGCCTTCCCCAGGATCAGCCTCTCTCCTCCCAGCCTCCGTCCTCCCAGCCTTCCCCAGCATCAGCTTTCCCCTCCCAGCCTCCCTCAGCATCAGCCTTCCCCAGCATCAGCCTCTCTCGTCCCAGCCTCAGCCTCTCTCCTTCCAGCCTCCCCCAGCATCAGCCTCTCTCCTTCCAGCCTCCCTCAGCATAAGCCTCCCCTTCCCAGCATTCCCGAGGATTAGCCTCTCTCCTCCCAGCCTCCTTCCTCCCAGCCTCCCCCTCCCAGCCTCCCTCAGCATCAGCCTTCCCCTCCCAGTCTCCCCCAGCATCAGCCTCCCCAAGCATCAGCCTCCACCAGCATCAGCCTCTTTCCTTCCAGCCTCCCCCAGCATCAGCCTCCCCAAGCATCAGCCTCCACCAGCATCAGCCTCCCTCGTCCCAGCCTCCCCCAGCATCAGCCTCCCCCTCCCAGCCTCCCCCAGCATCAGCCTCTCTCCTCCCAGCATCAGCCTCTCTCATCCCAGCATCAGCCTCTCTCCTCCCAGCATCAGCCTCTCCTCTCTGTCCCCAGCATCAGCCTCTCTCCTCCCAGCCTTCCCCAGCATCAGCCTCTGTCCTCCCAGCCTCCCCCAGCATCAGCCTCTCTTCTTCCAGCCTCCCCCAGCATCAGCCACTCTCCTTGCAGCCTCCCCCCAGCATCAGGCTCCCTCTCCCAGCCTTCCCCAGGATCAGCCTCTCTCCTCCCAGCCTCAGCCTCCGCCAGCATCAGCCTCTCTCCTTCCAACCTTCCCCCAGCATCAGCCTCCCTCTCCCAGCCTTCCCCAGGATCAGCCTCTCTCCTCCCAGCCTCCGTCCTCCCAGCCTTCCCCAGCATCAGCTTTCCCCTCCCAGCCTCCCTCAGCATCAGCCTTCCCCAGCATCAGCCTCTCTCCTCCCAGCCTCAGCCTCTCTCCTTCCAGCCTCTCCCAGCATCAGCCTCTCTCCTTCCAGCCTCCCTCAGCATCAGCCTCCGTTTCCCAGCCTTCCCCAGGATCAGCCTCTCTCCTCCCAGCCTCCTTCCTCCCAGCCTCCTTTAGCATCAGCCTTCCCCTCCCAGTCTCCCCCAGCATCAGCCTCCCCCTCCCAGCCTTCCCCAAGATCAGCCTCTCTGCTCCCAGCCTCCTCCAGCACGCCGTGCTCCTCTGCCGACACTCACACACCCGATCGCATCCACTCACACACACCCGATCGCATCCACTCACACACACCCGATCGCATCCACTCACACACACCCGATCGCATCCACTCACACACACCCGATCGCATCCACTCACACACACAGACACTGACGATATCGCACATACGCGCTCATACTCACAACATCCGGAGATACCACATGCTTCTGGCCATGTGATCCTCCGGCAGGTCCTGAAAGCTCACAGCACAGTATCGCGGCCGAGAAGCAAGCGATATCCCAGGATGTTGTGAGTGTGTGAGTGTGATGAGTGAGTGTGATGTGTGTGTGTGTGTGTGTGTGTGAGAGTGTGTACTCACCTGTGGCTCCGTGTCAGTTGGGGGAATGCGTGCGGGGTGCGGGGCCAGAGCAAGCGTGCATTGCGTGAGGGGGGCGGGGCCTGCAGAGAGCCGGGGCGAGAGGCCAATCCGTGTGGGGGGGCGGGGCCATGGCGAACCCAGCGGCCAATCAGCTTTGTGTCACCGTAAGGACATGTCACCGTGACACAATGTCACCGTGACACAATTTTGGAGCATGACAGACAGACAGACAGAATAAGGCAATTATATATATATATATATATCCAGGGCTTTCCACTGTGCAGATTCAAATGTATTGAGTTGTTCTTCCATATAATTTTATGTATGTTCGTGCTGTACTTGTAGCGGTCCTATTATGACTCAATTTTAACAGTGTGTTTTTATATTTGTTTAGTTAAAATGGATCCATTGCTACTTTTTCGCCACTTCACTCCCATTCCAGGCCTTCTTGAGGAATGAACGGAAATTTTATGGCAATCATGCCCTGTAAATGAGCTTTATACGTCTGGATTTATGAAGGAATCATGCAGCAACTGCATATTTATGTATTTGTATCGCTATGTGATTATCTATGTTTACTCTTTTGATTACTATGTGCTTTTTGCAGACGTCTGCTCCTTCTCCAGCGCGGCCCGTAGAATAACACTATGATGCGCCGCTGAATGGGCGGTTTAGTGGCAATTAGGGTCCCTTTATAATCCTCCTACTGTGCACTTATTTTACCTGTCCCCCGACGAAGCACACTAGGCGAAACACGTGTTGGGACGCCGGTCCCCACGTGTATACCTGGGTTAAATTTTGGTGATCTGCCAGCTGGGTAAGCCATCCTGCCTTGTTAGGCTATGCATTGAGACTTTTCCTATCTCCTTGCTAGCAACTTTTGCACTTGCATTTGGGCATTTAGCTGCCTATCTAGGCACTTGTGCAGATCACTTGTGAGATCTGGTATCCTTTCCTGGGTCACGTGGGGTTTCTTCCCCTTCATCACTTCTTTCTTTTTGATCATTTTCTATGTTATACCCTATGAATTTATTGAAAATAAAAATGTTTATACATTTCAATCACGTCTGTTTCTTGGGTATTTTCACACTTGGCAAATGTAAAGACTCTTTAATCTAAGATTTCAGCATTTTTTGAGTTGTTACCTATTACATGTTACCTACGGTTCATATATATATTATATATATATATATATATATATATATATATATAATATATTTGGTACCGCCAGTCCTCCAGTCTCCTTTCCCCGCTAAAGCACTTACAGTCGAATCCTAGCCTGTTGTTCTTCCAGATAAGTTCCCGGAATAATGTATTCATTTTTGCAAAAAAAATTCCCTACGTATCCACACTGGAGAGTTATGTATAAGATATAGTAATTGTGGCATCATTACCATTTTGATTAAGTTGAATCTACCGATATTTGATAGCGGCAAGCAACACCAGGTGTGTACCTTTGCTCTGAACCACTGCAACAGGGGTTCCAGATTTAGGGCCTGGAAATCCTTTGTAATTGGGCTAACAGTTACTCCCAGATACTTAACCCCTTCACGACCTTTGATGGATCTATCCGTCGTGGAACATGTGCAGTTAAGCCCCGCCCCCTGCCGCGGGCAGGGTGCGGTGATCAGTGCACATATCAGCTGTTTTCAACAGCTGACAAGTGTGCCTGCATGTTACGAGTAGAATCGCATTCCACCCGTAACATTAACCCCTTACATCTCGCTGCCAAAGTCTGGCAGCGAGATGTATATACACGCTGTGAAGATTTTCACTTACCGCCGCCCCCACCGGAAGTCACGTGAGTGAACACATGACTTTTGGTGGTTGCCATGGTAGCACAGGGTCACGTGATGACGCCTGCAGCTATGACGTTTCACTTTCGTTTTCACTCGGCCCAGAGGCCAGTGAAGCAGGAAGTGACCGTATCTGCTGTTTACAGCTGTATAGCTGTGATCAGCAGATAGATCAGAGCGATCGGATTGCTGATCGCTATAGCCCCCTAGGGGGACTAGTAAAAAAAAACCCAAAAACCTAAAAGTTCAAATCACCCCCCTTTCACCCCATTGAAAACTAAAGGGTTAAAAAATAAAAAAAAAAAAAATATACACATATTTGGTATCACTGCGTTCAATGCCCTATCAAAATATAAAATCAATTAATCTGATCAGTAAACGGCGTAGTGGCAAAAAAATTCCAAACGCCAAAATTACGTTTTTTGGTCGCAGCACGTTTTACGTAAAATGCAATAACAGGCGATCAAAACGTAGCATCTGCGCAAAAATGATACCATTAGAAACATCAGCTCGAGACGCAAAAAAAAAGCCGTCACTGAGCCATAGATCCCAAAAAATGTGAACGCTACGGGTTTCGGAAAAATGGCACAAAACGTACGCCACTTTTATTGGACAAGCTTGTGATTTTTTTTAACCCCTTAGATACAAGTAAACCTATACATGTTTGGTGTCTACAAACTCGCACCGACCTCAGGCATCATACCCACACATCAGTTTTACCATATAGTGAACACCGTGAATAAAACATCCCAAAAACTATTGTGCCATCACACTTTTTGGAATTTTTTTTGCTGTTTTCCAGTACACCATATGGTAAAACTTATGGTTTAATTTAAAAGTACAATTTGTCCTGCAAAAAACAAGCCCTCATATGGCAAGATTGACGGAAAAATAAAAAAAAAGTTACGGCTCTCGGAAGAAGGGGAGCAAAAAACAAAAACGCAAAAACGGAAAGTGCTCTGGGGCTGAAGGGGTTAAACTCTCAGACCACAGGAACCGGCATCTGCAAGTCCGAGAAATCCACCGGGAGAGGGTCTATAGGCATTAAAGCCGATTTGGACCAATTAATCCGAAGGCCAGACCTCCGCCCAAATTCTTGAATGATATCCATTGCCGGCAAAATCGAAGAATGTACCCTGTCTAAATATAAAAGTAGGTCATCTGAATATAATGATATTTTCTGCTCCACTGCTCCACACCTAAATTCCGTTATCTCCCTGGACTTCCGTATTGCAACTGCCAATGGCTCCACTGCAGTAGCAAATAGCAAGGGCGAGAGCGGGCACCCCTGTCTAGTACCTCTTCCAAGAGGAAAAGACTCAGAGACCCTGCCATTAGCCCTAACCTTCGCCAACGGTAAGTCACATAGCAGCTTCACCCAATTTATAAATCTGTGTTCAAAACCCATTTTCCGAAGTACCGCCCACAAATACCCCCATTCTAGGCTATCGAATGCCTTAGTGGCGTCCAAGGACAAAATTGCCCTTTCCCCTGGCTTCTCAGAACTATGTTGAATCCCTAAGTATAATTTTCTAAGATTCATAGATGTGGCTCTACATGGAATAAATCCTGTTTGATCATCCTGTATAATAGATGAGATGACTCGGGACATCCTATTGGCGAGCACCCTGGCCAGTAATTTAACATCTGTTGGTAGTAGAGAGATTGGGCGGTACGAGTCCGGGATCTCTAGATCTTTTAAATATTAAAACTATTAAAGCTTCCCTCATAGAAGGCGGGAGGACCCTCTGCCTTTCAGACTCTTCAAATACTTTAAGTAGTTTAGGTAGCAGTAAGGGTGCATAGGTTTTATAAAACTCGCCAGGCAGGCCATCCGTTCCCGGAGCTTTTTCATTTTGTGTCTGGCCAAGCGTTTCCTCTAATTCTTCCAACGGGATGTCTCGATCCAACAAATCCCTTTCTTCGTCGGCTAGTGTGGGGGGGGGAGAGAGCATCCAAATATTGATCGGCAACATCTAAGTTAATTAGACACACACCTGTGGATGTATTTTAATGCACACCTGAAACACACTGCTCCTTTGTGTAGCATCCTGGGAAAGTGAAAAGAAATGAGCCAAGATCTCAGGAAGGGAATTGTGGACTTGCACAAATCTGGTTCATCCTTGGATGCAATTTCCAGATACCTGAAGGTGCCTCATTCATCTGTACAATCAATTATATGTAAGTATGAACAAGATGGGAAGAGAATAAATGTGTCAATGTTTACCAATAATAATGTAAAACAGCCAAGCAATTGGTATAAACATTAGTGCGGTGACAGTTAAAATATAACTTTTATTAACTAATAATTAAAATATTTTCCACACAACATATACGGTTGTAAAACCAACCTAAAAATATGATTGGAGCAAGTGTAAAGCTACCACTATTACCAAACAGGACAAAAACGGTGAGAGAGTCCCTCACCGTGCATGAAAATATTGTAGGTGACAAGAATTAAACAGTTGTCACACCAATGTGTACACCAAGATATATTTCACATTAACCTACAGTGTTCAGAATATCACCAAAGAAGGGAATTTTGTTACTTACCGTAAATTCCTTTTCTTCTAGCTCTTATTGGGAGACCCAGACGATTGGGGTATAGCTACTGCCCTCCGGAGGCCACACAAAGCACTACACTAAAAAGTGCAAGGCCCCTCCCCTTCTGGCTATACCCCCCCGTGGTATCACGGGTTCTCCAGTTTTAGTGCCAAAGCAAGAAGGAGGAAAGCCAATAACTGGTTTAAACAAATTAACTCCGAGTAACATCGGAGAACTGAAAAACCGTTCAACATGAACAACATGTGTACCCGCAAACAACAAAAACATCCCGAAGGACAACAGGGCGGGTGCTGGGTCTCCCAATAAGAGCTAGAAGAAAAGGAATTTACGGTAAGTAACAAAATTCCCTTCTTCTTCAGCGCTCTATTGGGAGACCCAGACGATTGGGACGTCCAAAAGCTGTCCCTGGGTGGGTAAAGAAATACCTCATGTTAGGGCTGCAAAACAGCCCTCCCCTACGGGGGTGTCACTGCCGCCTGCAGGACTCTTCTACCTAAGCTGGCATCCGCCGAAGCATAGGTATGCACCTGATAATGCTTGGTGAAAGTGTGCAGACTGGACCAGGTAGCTGCCTGGTACACTTGTTGAGCCGAAGCCTGGTGTCGTAATGCCCAGGACGCACCCACGGCTCTGGTTGAGTGGGCTTTTAGCCCTGAAGGAACCGGAAGCCCCGCAGAACGGTAGGCCTCTAGAATTGGTTCTTTGATCCATCGAGCCAGGGTGGCTTTAGAAGCCTGCAACCCCTTGCGCGGACCAGCGACAAGGACAAAAAGTGCATCGGAACGGCGCATGGGCGCCGTGCGGGAAATGTAGAGTCTGAGTGCTCTCACCAGATCTAACAAACGTAAGTCCTTTTCATACCGGTGAACCGGATGAGGACAAAAAGAAGGCAAGGATATATCCTGATTAAGATGAAACGAGGATACGACCTTAAGGAGAAACTCCGGAATGGGGCGCAGCACTACCTTGTCCTGGTGGAACACCAGGAAGGGAGCCTTGGATGACAGAGCTGCCAGCTCAGACACTCGCCGAAGCGATGTGATCGCAACGAGAAACGCCACCTTCTGTGACAGGCGAGAAAGGAAACTTCCTTCAGAGGCTCGAAAGGCGGCGTCTGGAGAGCAACTAATACCCTGTTGAGATCCCATGGATCTAACGGCCGCTTGTACGGGGGTACGATATGACAGACCCCCTGTAGGAACGTGCGCACCTTAGAAAGACGTGCTAGACGCTTCTGAAAAAACACGGATAGTGCCGAGACTTCCCCCTCAAGGAAGCCGAGCGACAAGCCCTTTTCTAACCCCGATTGCAGGAAGGAAAGAAAAGTAGGCAATGCAAATGGCCAGGGAGACACTCCCTGAGCCGAGCACCAGGTTAAGAAAATCTTCCACGTTCTGTGGTAGATCTTAGCAGAGGTGGACTTCCTAGCCTGTTTCATGGTGGCAACGACCCCTTGGGATAATCCTGAAGACGCTAGGATCCAGGACTCAATGGCCACACAGTCAGGTTCAGGGCCGCAGAATTCCGATGGAAAAAACGGCCCTTGGGACAGTAAGTCTGGCCAGCCTGGTAGTGACCACGGTCGGCCGACCGTGAGATGCCACAGATCCGGGTACCACGATCTCCTCGGCCAGTCTGGGGCGACGAGTATGACGCGGCTGCAATCGGATCTGATTTTTTGCGCAGTACTCTGGGCAAGAGTGCCAGAGGTGGAAACACATATGTGAGCCGGAACTGCGACCAATCTTGCACTAAGGCGTCTGCCGCCAGAGCTCTGTGATCGCGCGATCGTGCCATAAATGCCGGGACCTTGTTGTTGTGCCGAGACGCCATTAGGTCGACGTCCGGCACCCCCCAGCGGCGACAGATTCCCTGAAACACGTCCGGGTGAAGGGACCATTCCCCTGCGTCCATACCCTGGCGACTGAGGAAGTCTGCTTCCCAGTTTTCTACGCCCGGGATGTGAACTGCGGATATGGTGGATGCTGTGTCCTCCACCCACATGAGGATTCGCCGGACTTCCTGGAAGGCTTGCCGACTGCGCGTCCCTCCTTGGTGGTTGATGTATGCCACCGCTGTGGAGTTGTCCGACTGGATTCGGATCTGCTCTCTTTCTAGCCACTGCTGGAAAGCTAGTAGGGTAAGATACCCTGCCCCGATTTCCAGAACATTGATCTGAAAGGTGGACTCCTGCTGAGTCCACGTCCCCTGAGCCCTGTGGCGGAGACAAACTGCTCCCCACCCTGACAGACTCGTATCTGTCGTGACCACTGCCCAGGATGGGGGTAGGAAGGATCTTCACTGTGACAATGAGGTGAAAATACGCCACCATTGCAGAGAGTCCTTGGCCGTCTGGGAAAGGGAGACTTTCCTGTCCAGGGAGGTTGACTGCCCGTCCCATTGGCGGAGAATGTCCCCTTGCAGTTGGCGCAGATGAAACTGCGCAAAGGGAACTGCCTCCATGGCTGCCACCATCTTCCCTAGGAAGTGCATGAGGCGCCTTAAGGGGTGCGACTGGCCTTGAAGGAGAGACTGCACCTCTGTTTGCAGTGAACGCTGCTTGTTCAGCGGAAGCTTCACTATCGCTGATAGAGTGTGAACTCCATGCCGAGATACGTTAGTGATTGAGTCGGTGACCGATTTGACCTTGCCAAATTGATGATCCACCCGAAAGTCTGGAGAGTCTCCAGCGTAACATTCAGGCTGCGTTGTCATGCCTCGAGGGAGGGTGCTTTGACGAGTAGATCGTCCAAGTAAGGGATCACCGGGTGTCCCTGAGAGTGCAAGACTGCTACCACTGCTGCCATGACCTTGGTGAACACCCGTGGGGCTGTCACCAGACCGAATGGCAGAGCTACGAACTGAAGATGGTCGTCTCCTATCACAAAACGTAGAAAACGTTGGTGCTCCGTAGCAATTGGCACGTGGAGAAAGGCATCTTTGATGTCTGTTGAGGCAAGGAAGTCTCCTCGAGACATTGAGGTAATGACGGATCGGAGGGATTCCATCCGGAACCGCCTGGCGTTCGCATGCTTATTGAGCAGTTTTAGGTCCAGAACAGGACGGAAGGAGCCGTCCTTTTTTGGAGCCACAAAGAGATTGGAGTACAAACCCTCGCCCTCGTACCTGAGGGGGGACAGGGATCACCACTCCTTCTGCTCTTAGAGCGTCCACCGCCTGCAGCAGGGCATCTGCTCGGTGGGGAGGTGGGGCCGTTCTGAAGAATGGAGTCGGAGGACGAGAACAGAACACTGTCCTGTGCACGTGAGCACAATGTCCGTCACCCACCGGTCTGTGACCTGTGGCAGCTAAATGTCGCCAAAGGCGGGGGAGTCTGCCATCAACCGCGGATGCGGAGAGAGAGAGAGAGCTGAGAGTCATGAGGAGACCGCCTTGGTAGCGGTTCCTCCGGCTGCCTTCCTTGGGCGTGATTGAGCCCGGCCGGAATCTGAGCCCGTCTGAGGTTTTGTAGCCCTTTTGCACGAGGACAATTGGGACCTGCCCGAGCTTGGGAAGGACCGAAACCTCGACTGTACTTTTAGGACAGCATTAATAGGGTAAGTCGCAGTGCAGACATTGCGGAGTTACGGACGCCTCTGCGGTACAGATGTACATATGCTCAAGGCCAGCTGCGCAAGAACAGCTGAAAAGGTTAGATTGCCTATACGGCTGTGAATGCCGGAGCAACTGACACGCCGATAGCCTCCTAGACAGATTTCAACCAGAGTCCATCTGTCTGTGAATGGCATCTTTAAGTGAAGCCCCATCTCCAGTGCAACTATGGCTCTAGACGCAAGCCTGGAGATTGGAGAATCCACCTTTGGACCCTGGGTCCAGCGCTTGACCACGTCAGGGGAAAAGGGATAACGTGTATCTTAAAAACGTTTGGAGAAGACGCTTATCTGGTAAGCGTGGTGTTTCTGGACTGCTTCTCTGAAGTCAGCGTGGCCAGAAAAATACTCAATATCCGTTTGAGATACTGAAAAGGGACTTCTCCTGCTGTGAAGCTGACTCCTCCACTGGGGGAGCTGAGGGAGAAAGATCCAACCTTCCATTGATGGACGCTATAGGATCATTCCGTATGGCGTTACCATCCGGTGTATCCGGATTGATAGCGATGTCAGGATCAAAGTCCTGGAGAGCTGCCTTATCATACAGAGAGTCCTCCTGGGACCCCCCCCGTTCCAAATGAGGTCGGTCAGGAAGATTGCCCATGGCCTGTCTGGACTGCAAGTCTCCATCTTATGACAATATATCTGTCGAAACTGCAACTCCGTCCCTGTCCTTGGACAGGGATGACAGGTGGTTTCTTTGGCCACGACTAGTAGAGACCCCGGCAGACGAAGTGTTAGAGACCCCGGCAGACGAAGTGCTACAGGGGAGCATGCACACAATGGGACGGTGTCATGAACAGCATCCCATGTAGTAAAAACAGCACTGAAAATCTGTGTTGCTTTTTTGCCGCTGCCGACTAGCCATCTAGAAGTATATAGCCAAGATTGGTGACCGTACAGTGCAATGTATAGCATACAAGCATAAAGTACAAATGAACACTGCAGCACAAGAAATACAAGCAGCATAGAAGCCTGTGCCCTGGCACCTCTGCTCTTCTGCTGCTGTAGACTAGTCATCTAGGGGAATATAGCCCAGAAGAGTGACCATACAGTGCAATGTATAGCATACAAGCACAAGTACAAATGCACACTGCAGCCCATGCAATACAAGCAGCATAGAAAAAAACCTGTGCCCCCGCACCCTTGGTTTTCTGCTGCTGTAGTCTAGCCATTCCAGGAGAATATAGCTAAGACTAGTGACCGTACAGTGCAGTGTATAGCATACAAGCATAAACACCAATGAACACTTCAGTACGTGCAATACAAGCAGCCTAGAAAGCCTGTGCCTTAGCACACCTGCTTTCCTGCTGCTGATGTGTCGCTCTCCAAACGGGCATATAGCGACCTATGCAGTTAAAATACACATGTACACACTGCAGTATATATGGGGATCAGCACTATGTGTGTGCCGCTTACCGCCCGCCTATAAGCGGGTGTATGGTCGCCACCGTCCTGCCTGGTTGCCGAAAGTCCGAGCTCGGACTAGTAATGGCTGCCGGCGTCTTCCCCAGCTCGTGTGAGGAGGGGCGGGCCGTGGGCGTGCCCCAAGTCAGAGCGGGAATCCGGCGTCCGACAGTGTGCAGTGAGAGGGCTGGAGCATGTAAATAAGGCTCCAGCCCTCGGCGCTGCTGATTGCTCAGCGTCTGTCCCCTTCCCTGAGTGACAGGGAGGGGGCGGGAACGAAGCGGCACTAGGCCGCAGAAGCCGGGGACTGGATTTATAAGCGCCGCCGCCGTAAAAGCGCGGTCGGCGCCCAGTCCCCGGCGAACTACAAGTCCCAGCCGCGCCGCCGCTCCCGGAGCGTCCGGCGCGGTAGTTCCCAATACACAAAGTCACTCAGCAAAGCTGCAGTGACTGTAACCCTTTACTGTCCCCGGCGCACTAGCACACCCAGCAAGTCTGGAGTGTGCTGTGCCTGTGTGTACGGGGACACAGAGTACCTGTAATGGTGCAGGGCCATGTCCCTGAACGGTACTCCAGCTCCGTATCCAGCAGGTTCAAATGGGTCTGTGGATGGAGCCCGGCGTCAGAGCTTTGAGGCCGGCAGGATCCCACTTCCTCAGAGCCCCCCAGGGGGATGTGGAAGGAAAGCAGCATGTGGGCTCCAGCCTCCGTACCAGCAATAGGTACCTCAACCTTACAACACCATCAACGGGTGAGAAGGGAGCATGCTGGGGGCCCTATATGGGCCCTCTTTTCTTCCATCCGAAATAGTCAGCAGCTACTGCTGACTAAAATCTGTGGAGCTATGCATGGATGTCTGACCTCCTTCGCACAAAGCTTGAAAACTGGAGAACCCGTGATACCACGGGGGGGTATAGCCAGAAGGGGAGGGGCCTTGCACTTTTTAGTGTAGTGCTTTGTGTGGCCTCCGGAGGGCAGTAGCTATACCCCAATCGTCTGGGTCTCCCAATAGAGCGCTGAAGAAACCAATGGTTAAACATCACTGCGGTAAATAAAGCAAAAAGGTGTTGTCCAATAAAGGAGGGGGCAGAAACAACAGCCTCACAGTACCCCTCAAATGGCAACTATCTGACCTTATACGTTCTTAGACCTTCCAACGCGTTTCTTAATTCACTTAGTCATCAGGTGACTGTGGTCAAGAAACCCAAGGCTTCAGTATAATACGGACTTGCAGCATGGTATAGCGCCACGCACTATGCCATGCCCGGACACACCATGCTGGAAGTCCGTATTATACTGAAGCCTTGGGTTTCTTGACCACAGTCACCTGATGACTAAGTGAATTAAGAAACGCGTTGGGAGATCTAACAACGTATAAGGTCAGATAGTTGCCATTTGAGGGGTACTGTGAGGCTGTTGTTTCTGCCCCCTCCTCTATTTGACAACACCTTTTTGCTTTATTTACCGCAGTGATGTTTAACCAATGGTTTTGGTGATATTCTGAACACTATAGGTTAATGTGAAATATATCTTGGTGTACACATTGGTGTGACAACTGTTTAATTCTTGTGACCTCCAATATTTTCATGCACGGTGAGGGAATCTTACCATTTTTGTCCTCTTTGGTAATAGTGGGAGCTTTACACTTGCTCCCATCATATTTTTAGGTTGGTTTTACAATCGTATATGTTGTGTGGAAAATATTTTAATTATTAGTTAATAAAAGTTATATTTTACCTGTCACTACACTACGGTTTATACCAATTGCTTGGCTGTTTTACATTATAAAACAAGATCGGAATGTCCAGTCATCTTACCGCTCACGAAAGAGACGGGTTGTGTGTAGCAGAGGTGAACGTGCTTTGGTCAGACATGTGCATATCAACCCAAGAACAAAAAGTAAAAAGACCTTGTGAAGATGCTGGCGGAAGCTGGTAAGATTGTGTCATTATCCATAGTGAAACAAGTATCCATAGTGAAACAAGTAGTGTATCAACATGGGCAGAAAGGCCACTCTGCCAGGAGGAAGCATTTCTCCAAAAGAAACATAAAAAAGCTAGATTAATGTTTGCAAATGCACACTGGAACAAAGACCTTAATTTTTGGAGACATGTCCTGTGGTCTGAAGAAACTAAAATTGAACTGTTTGGCCATAAAGACCATTGTTATGTTTGGAGGAGAAAGGGATAAGCTTTGCAGCCTAAGAACACCATCCCAAATATGAAATAAGGGGGTGGCACCACCATGGTGTGGGGTTATTTTGCTGTAGGAGGGACTGGTGCACTTCACAAAAAAGACAGCATCATGAGGAAAGAAGATAATATAGCAATACTGAAGCAACATATCAAGACATCAGCCAGGAACTTACAGCTTGGTCGGAAATTGGTCTTCCAAATGGACAATGACCCAAATCATACTGTCAAAAAGTGGCTTAAGGATAACAAAGTCAATGTTTTGGAGTGGCCATCACAAAGACCTGATCTTAATCCTACTCAAAATGTATGGGCAAAGCTGAAAAAGCAGGTGCGAGCAAGGCGATTTACAAACATGGCTCAGTTACACCAGTTTTGTTAGGAGGAATGGACCCACATTCTTACCAACTATTGTGAGAAGCTTGTGGAAGGATATCCAAAACGTTTGACCCAAGTCATACAGTTTAAGTTTAATGGTACCAAATACTAAATGAAATGTATGTAAACTTTTGACTTTGCAGAAAGTAATAAAAATGCCTTAAAACATTCTCTCTCTCATTATTCCTGGCATTTGGCAAATATAAATAATTTTGGTAATACTAGTGATCTAAAACGGGAATGGTTTATTCTGATTTCATGTCAGATAGTGAGGAAAAAGTAGATTTTGGGTACTCACCGTAAAATCTCTTTCTCGGAGACTTCATTGGGGGACACAGGAAACCATGGTGTATGCTGCTGGGACTAGGAGGCTGACACTATGCAAATAAGAAAGTTGGCTCCTCCCACATAGTATACACCCACTGACCGGAGCTGAGGAGATCAGTTTGTGTAAAAGCAGTACGAGGAAAAGCTTGAAATCCAGAACATTCCGGAACCATTGAAGTCTTAGAAAAGGGCGGGTGCTGTGTCCCCCAATGAAGGCTCCGAGAAAGAGATTTTACGGTGAGTACCCAAAATCTACTTTTCTCTATTGCTTCATTGGGGAACACAGGAAACCATGGGACGTCCTAAAGCAGTCCCCAAGGGTGGGAAGAGAAAGACCCGAAAACAGGGTTAGCAGAGACGAGATTCTGTGACTGGAACCTGGCCCTAGACACCGTAAGGAATACCTACAGGGCAGGAGCCGAGGTATAGGGGGAAGAGTTAAGAGTACTAGAGAGTACTTAAATCTAGTATAAACCGCATGTGCGGGGATTAGAATGATTAGGGGAAAAAGTTGCATCCTCTGAAATCTGCACCTAGGAAGCTAAGGCGACTGACAGCAATAGGTCAAGACAAGAGAAAAAACAAAAACCTGACCTGACCCTGGTACTACCTTTGAGAATGGAAGAAGAGCTAAGGCACCTAGTAGGGGTAGGTGCCAGGTAAGCGGAGGCCCACCGAGCCTTGGCTCTTTACTGCCGTAGAATGACTAAAAGGGAAACACCAACTGCCTGAAAGTGTGCAGGGGAGTTGGGCTGAGAGAAGAGACGAGTTACTCGAGGAGAGGGTAAGGGAACTCCGCCGTAGGGGGACTTTACCTGTTGATTCTACAGGACCGAGGAAAGTGATCTGACCCTAGTGGACGGAACAGCCTGCAGGCGGGAAAAAAATACGGGAGATAATTCCCCTGTGTAAAGAAGTCCAGAAAAAAACTAGCGAAGTCCGGAGACAAAAAGAGAAGGTTAAGGAGCCGAGGGAAATCCAATAACCAACCTCCACTTTCACATGACATACAGGAGAAGAGAGTCCGGGCATCTACAATGACGTGACTAGGAAAACTCGAACTCCGGATTCGGGTACTAGATGACCACTGAAGTGGAATACTGGAAGGAGAACCCCCTATGGGGGGGATGCTCCTGTGCCTGAAAATAGGCACAAGACCTGGGATGTACGACCTGGGATGGGAGAAAGAAAAAACTCTTCCAAGGGGTTCGCAAGGAAAGGCTTGGACTATGACACTGACCCTAAGCACTAGCTGACCAGAGGAGTGACGCCTATCCTGGGAAGGAGGCAAGGAAAACGGAAGAGTGACGTGGAAACGCGTTATCACGTCGCAACCAGAAGTGATCACGAAGGGGAAGAAATGACCGAGAATAGGAGAGGTTAAATGGTCTGGCAGAGACTCTGCTTGAGAGTGCATGAATCCACGAGCGTCTGAGCCCAAGCGGTGGAGAGCAATCATGGAATTCTGTATGGCAGGGAATTCGAAGAGATCTAGCATATCTCCACGAGCCATCTAGGATGGCAACAAGAAAGGGAAAGGGAGGCAGACCCCTCTTGGCCTGAAACTGAAGCAGGTCCTGTCTAGGTGTTAGCGAAGACTGGCAGATCAGATGGGGACCACTCGCTGTAGTGCTGAGTGCTCAGGTGGAAACACCCAGTGGCCTGAGCATTCAGGGCTCTCTGAAGAATTCTGTTGCGGAAAATGGCCAGAAGACGATGCTTAGAACCTACAGCTGGTCCGGAAATGATAGCCCAATGACTGGGCCGTCAGGATACCAGAAGTCCGTTGGTGAAACTGGTCCTCCGTGGCATCGATACTTGCTAGACGATCCTGTGTCCGGTTCTTAACTTCATCTGTCATCTGTGAAGGGACTGAGAACATCTGATCTCTATCTGGAAAAGAGAATGTAAGTAAGGACCTATGGATTTAAACATCTGCAGTACCTGGCCGGAATCCTAGTAAAGGGCGCGGCAAAGGCTGGTCTAGGCCAAACAATAGGCGGATACTAGAAGTACTATGAACCACTCGAGGAGGGTGGCAGGAAGTCAAGCAGACAACATACCGGTTAGGAGACAGAGCCGTAGCCTGCTTACCTCATTTGAGAAACAAAATGACTGCTGCCTCAAAAAAAAAAAAAAAAAACGGCGCGGTTAACGTATGGTCAGAGAGAAAAGCCTTACCTCGTGGCTACCTTAGGTGAATGGTGCGAGGTAGAAGGAGGTCCCGGGTCACTGGGAAGCGACTAAATGAGAGCTGCTGCTGTGCGGAGTCCTGGGGTCCGTGGTTGCTGCAGGGAGTAAATCACACGACCCTCCAGTCGGATGGTCGAGTGTTACCTTACCTCAAGATCTTGATACACGTATGGTGTGAGGTAGGAGATGGCTGCAGATCGTTGAGAAGTGAGAAAATAACTGCTGCAGAAAAAAAGAAGACAATGCACTGGTCGGAGGACCATGGCTTACCTTCTGCTTACCCGGATGAGTGGTTTGAAGTAGGAGAAAACCTCGGGTCACTGGGAAGCAACCTAATGACAGATGCTGCCGTACCGCGTTAGGGGTCCATGGAGACCACAGTCCTCGCCTTAGTCGAAGATGCAGGAGATACATGACCCGCTAGGTGAGGTAGTCTGTTTGACTCACTGGGTCGTGAGCAGAGCAACACATACCTGTTACGGTATCCAGCCTCTGGTCTGGAGAAACGCTAGCCCATTGGATAGCGGGCAGGATCATCGATCTTGAGTACTGGCACTGAATGTGACAGCTGCTAGCGTGCCGCATCATGGAGCAGTGTTGGATGGAGCTCTCGCCTGGGTCAAGATGAGTGGAAAAGCTGAACAAGGCACTCAAGCCTGTTGCTGTATTCGGCTTCTGGTTCTGATAAGTGCTGGCCCATAGGCTAGTGGGCAGGCTCATCAAATCACTCTCACACTGTAGTAGACAGGGGCATATAGAAACGCTGGCACACAATATAGAGGGTACGTTTTGGAAATACTAGCACACCGGATGGTGGGTAGGTGGATAGAGAAACACTGGATAGAGGATACTGGCACCCTGGGAGATGGACCGACATATAGAGACACTGGCACACAAGCAAGTGGACAGGTCTACGGAACTTTCAATCTGGATGGTGGACGGGTTGATAGAAAAACCTTTAGCACACTGAAACTGACAGGTGCAAGTAGGGACCTGACACCCTAAACAGTGGGAAGGTTCACACAACACTGTTACAGTGGTGTAGACAGGTGCGCATAGAAACACTGTTACACTGAGTAGTGTAAGGGCCTATGAAAACCCTGGTACACCAGAGTAAACAAATGCATGTAGAAACGCTGGCCCACGGAATAGCGGGCAGGATCCCCAAAGCACCTGTGTATTGGAGCACACAGGCTTGACGCAGACATTGGCACACTGGATAGTGGACAGGTTCACAGAGACACTGGAGCGTTCACGGAAAAGGCCATGTCATGGACCGCCGGGTAATCAACGTGCGTAGCGAGATATGAGCTTCTGACTGCTGGGTAGAGCACCATAATCTATCCGTAACGTGACGGATAACCGGGCGCAAGAACGATACTCTGGGTAAGATTTAGAATGCTGTAGTGACGTCCGTAATTAGTGCCACAGGCGTATAATACAGCTGAAAACATAGGATCAGTAATTAATGCTACAGGCGTATAATACCTGGGAGACAGAATGGCCAACTGACAGTGAACGCCCAGAATTCAGGAGCACATCTGTGCTAGGTAAGATGTGAGGAGAATGTCTGAGTGTACATCACAAAAACAGGAGACAATAAAATTGTGCGACATACAGCTTTTTCACAAAGCAGTACCATAGTGAATGGGCCTGCCCCTTCACAAACAGTACCATAGTGAATGGGCCTGCTTCCTCACAAACAGCACCACAGTGAATGGGCCTGCATGTTCAGAGACAACAGTACCCTAGAGAATGAGCCCTGAGAGAGATGACAGCTTGATACCTGGTGGGGAGTTCAGATTGTGGCACACTGATTCCTGCAAAGAAGCGCTGACTGACACTGAAATCTGGGGAGCAGTGAGGGTGCGCTGGGGCCAACACTGTCTGCGGGTGGGCGCTGTGCCGCAAACTTGCGGCGGTGGTGGCACTGATTTCCTGGTAAGGGAGGGTCGCAGCGGCGCTAGGAGCGCTTACCCGGTCGGTGGATCGGGCCTGGTGGCGGCGCTAGCAGCGCTTACCCGGGCGGAGGCACAGGAGTGTCGGCGGCGTTAGCAGCGCTTACCCGGTCGGAGGCTCGGGTCCTGTGGCGGCTGCGGAGTCGACCTACCCGGGCGGAGAGTATCGGGCCTCGCGGCGGCAGTGCCGCTTACCCGGTGGGAAGGGCCTAGGTCAGTGGAGGTGCAGGGATGACGCGCGCCGGGGATTGGCGCCAGGAAATGACGTCAGACGCCGGGAAGAGGACTGAGACCGCGCGAGGGAAAATAGAGGCGGGAGATTTAAAAAGCCAGCGCGCGCGGACAGAATTCCGGCTGGGGGCGTGGCCTGGAGGGCGCGCAGACACTGAGGGGGCCGCAATGGAGCCGGGGGCTAAATTTTAAAAGTAGGCCGCCGGAGGGGACGCCGGGCCGCAATGGAGCCGGGGGCTAAATTTTAAAGGTAGGCCGCCGGAGGGGACGCCTGGTAGTGGACGCCACAGCAGGGGGGGCCGATCGGGGGAGCGCAGGGAGGCCATGCTACAGGGAGGAGCAAGCTACAGAGGGGCCTGTGGTGGGGGCTCTAAGGGAGATATAGGACCCCCTGACCCAAGTGGAGAAGGGGCTGTGGGGTTTCTATACACGGGACCCCTCCCCCCATAACCCGGGACGGGGAAGAAGGAGGGGGGAGTGCAGGGTACTTATCTTGAGGTCCCGGCTTGTCCTGAGGTGATCCTGGATCCATCCTGGAAGGCGAGCGAAGACATCTCGACAGTCGTCCCGGGCATAGTCGAGGGGAGACCGGAAGGGTACCTCTCCATCCTAGGTACGGTCTTCGTCCTCCTACCCCACAATCAGGCTCGGGAGCGAGAAAGTTTGGGGAGGGGGCAGGACCCTCCGCCTTTATCAGCGACGTCGCCTTTTTCTCACTGCGGATGCACCTCGAACACTCTTCTGTGTTGGAGGGGCCGCGTACACTGCCAGACAGACACGGAAGACAACAGTAGTGGCGGACGGACCCCACTTCTGTGCGACCGGTCTCTATGTGGGAGAGCAGGGTGAGCGATTACACCCTGTCGCCCGACGAGCTGTGTCTGAAAAACAAAAGGGAAAACATTAATAAAACACAACAATACAAACCTGAGGGGCTGAGAGCAGCCCCTGCGTGTCCAACCTCCTCGGACACTAAGCAAAAACTGATCTCCTCAGCTCCGGTCAGTGGGTGTATACTATGTGGGAGGAGCCAACTTTCTTATTTGCATAGTGTCAGCCTCCTAGTCCCAGCAGCATACACCATGGTTTCCTGTGTCCCCCAATGAAGCGATAGAGAAACATGCATAGGTGTCTTTTTAGATAGTGTATGTAAACTTCTGGTTTCAACTGTATAACCTAACCACGCTTTACTCTTGTCCACAACTTTATCCCTGACTTCTCTGGTGAATGCCTTGATTTCATGATGCCGTTTGATCCCTAATGTTCTTAAACAAACCTCAGAGGCCTTCACAGAAGAACTGTAGTTATCCTGAGAATAAATTACTCAAAAGTGGACTAAATTCAGTAATTAGGTGACTTAAATCAATCGCAATCGGTCAGTAAGGATTATATTTAGTGGTATCAGACTACAGGGGGCTGAATACAAACGCATATCATAAATTTTCAGATTTATATTTTCAAAATATGTAGCAAACCATGTATCATTTATTTTACACTTCATAAATACTTTACTTTGTGTTGGTATATCACATACATTTGAAATAAAATACACTTAAGTTTGTGGTTGTAACGTGAAATAAGGTAGAAAAGTTCAAGGGGTATGAATATTTTTTCAAGGCACTGTACTTAGAAACTCAGCAGGTCAATATTATGCAATCTGTTATAGAGGAATGTACTGTAGTTACTACAGTGTACTATGGCTGCACAGAGAAAAACAAGTAAAGAAACCAAAGGGCATACACAAGCTTGAATCCCAGGTTCTGTGTGAACTGCAAATATGCAGCGTCAGACTATCAAAGACGTGTAAAAGTATAAAATTTAGGTACTTAAATGAACATTACAAAAGTCATGCAGCTAGATATTATAATAGCTATAACACAAAAACAACAAACAAAAAAAAAAAAAAAAAAGTGTTTCTCACCCAAAGCTGGGGCTAATGAAGAAGACTGAGTGTCCAGAGATCTAACCAGATGTGTTATTTTAGTTTTTCTTGCTTTCCTCTTCTGACTTCCCACGAGAGGTTCCTGTGTTCCTGTAGGCTCTGGGATGGCAGGGACAGGATTGGAATTGCTCCTCAGTGCATCATCGGTGGTGTTTTTGTCTTCTGCTATGGCTAAACCAAAATTAAAAAATATACATATTAACTTAAAAATAAAATAAACAGTGACTAACGTTCATAAAGCTCAACTAACCGACCGTAAATAAATAAAAAATAAGTAGTTTAATCTCTAGTAAAAGACTACAAATGAAATAATTGCTCTCAGAGGCTATATATAGAAAGCAAAACTAACGCACAGTTCTGATGAAATGGAGCATCGTGTTCTCTTTAGATGGAGGAACGGAAAAACCCTACAACTCCATACAATCGGTCAGTAAGACGGAGGAGGAAATGTAACCAGCCAGCAAACCCAGGATTATACAACAGATATACATAAAACAATATTATTATTGCCAGTGTGACAATTATGTGATCAATGTATTTATTTTCTGCGGTTCTTGGTTGTGAATGCTGCAATTGGATGACAAGACTAAGGGGCACTTTGCACACTACGACATCGCAAGCCGATGCTGCGATGCCGTGCGCGATAGTCCCCGCCCCGGTCGCATCTGCGATATCATGGCGAACATTATCGCTACGGCAGCTTCGCATGCACTCACCTGCCCTGCGACGTCGCTCTGGCCGGCGAACCGCCTCCTTATTAAGGGGGCGGGTCGTGCAGCGTCATAGCGACGTCACACGGCAGGCGGCCAATAGAAGCGGAGGGGCAGAGATGAGCGTGACTTAAACATCCCGCCCACCTCCTTCCCTCTGCATAGCCGGCGTGAGCCGCAGGTAGGAGATGTTCCTCGCTCCTGCGGCTTCACACACAGCGATGTGTGCTGCCGCAGGAACGAGGAACAACATCAGTATTTCCCAATTAATGGAAATTACCGACACTACACCAATGATTGATACGATTACGACGCTTTTGTGCTCGTTAATCGTATCATAAAGGATTTACACACTACGATGTCGAGAGCGATGCCGGATATGCGTCACTTTCGATTTGATCCCACCGACATCGCACCTGCGATGTCGTAGTGTGCAAAGTGCCCCTAAGATGGCTCAGCTGCTACTTAAAGATGTAGGTAACATCTTGGACTAGTGAAAACGTTGGAAGCACATCACTGCATACAGTACAAGGTCTTGAATTAGTTACAGTGGCATGTAAAGGTTTGGGCACCCCTGGTCAAAAAAGAGAATTTTGTTTACTTACCGTAAATTCTTTTTCTTATAGTTCCATATTGGGAGACCCAGACCATGGGTGTTTAGCTTCTGCCTCCGGAGGACACACAAAGTACTACACTTAAAAGTGTAGCTCCTCCCTCTGAGCTTATACACCCCCTGGTGAGCAGACCCTTAGTGCAAAAGCTGAAGGAGAATAGCCACCCACAAGTAGAACAGAGCAAGAGCCGGAACAACCAGAGACACTGTCCACGACAACAGCCGGTGATAACACGCGGAACAAGAAATTGCCAACAGGCAACAGGGAGGGTGCTGGGTCTCCCAATACGGAACTATAAGAAAAAGAATTTACGGTAAGTAAACAAAATTCTCTTTTTCTTTATCGTTCCTTTGGGAGACCCAGACCATGGGACGTTCCAAAGCAGTCCCTGGGTGGGAATAAACAGAAAAACTAAGAAGTAGGCAGAACCTAACTTCACAAATGGGCGACAGCCGCCTGAAGGATGCGTCTGCCCAAGCTCGCATCTGCCGATGCATGAGCATGCACTAGGAAGTGCTTCGAGAAGGTATGCAGGCTAGTCCAAGTGGCAGCCTGACAGACTTGTTGAGCCTTAGCCTGGTGCCTGAAAGCCCAAGAGGCACCGACAGCTCTGGTCGAATGTGCCTTGATCCCCGGCGGAAGAGGCACCTGAGTACTCTGGTAGGCGTCCGAAATGGTCGATCTAATCCAACGGGCTAAGGTCGGCTTAGAAGCAGGGAGGCCCTTGCGCCGACCTGTGGTTAGCACAAAAAGAGAGGTGCACCGCCTAAGCGCTTCGGTGCGAGACACATAAATCCGGAGAGCACGCACCAGATCCAGAGTATGCAGCGCTTTTTCAAAGCGATGAACAGGAGCCGGACAGAAGGAAGGTAGGTAATGTCCTGGTTAAGGTGGAAAGGAGAGACCACCTTAGGAAGAAAGTCCGGAGTCGGACGGAGAACCACCTTGTCTTGATGAAAAACTAAAAAAGGTGACTCCGAAGAGAGAGCAGCCAAATCAGAGACTCTCCTGAGGGAAGTTATGGCCACCAGAAAGGCCACCTTCTGAGAAAGACGATACAAAGAAACCTCCCTAAGAGGCTCAAAAGGGGGATTCTGCAAAACCGTGAGAACCAAGTTAAGGTCCCAGGGATCCAAGGGCCGCCGGTAAGGCGGAATGATGTGAGACGCGCCTTGCATGAAGGTGCGGACCTGAGCCAGCCGAGCGAGACGCCGCTGGAACAGAACTGACAGAGCTGAGACTTGTCCCTTGAGAGAGTTGAGGGACAGTCCTAGCTGCAGACCGGACTGTAGAAAAGACAGAAGGGTCGGCAAGGAGAATGGCCAAGGAGGATGGTCGGTAGAGCGACACCAGGACAGGAAAATTTTCCAAGTCCTGTGATAGATCTTAGCGGAGGAAGACTTACGGGCCCGAGTCATAGTGGAGATGACTTCAGGAGGGATACCAGAAGCCGTCAAAATCCAGGACTTAAGAACCACGCCATCAATTTGAGAGCCGCAGAATTCGGGCGGAAAAACGGACCTTGCGAGAGTAGGTCTGGACGGTCCGGGAGATGCCACGGCATCTCTACGGACAGAAGGAGCAGGTCTGGATACCAAGCTCGCCTGGGCCAGTCCGGTGCAATGAGGATGACTCGACAGCCCTCCATTCTGATCTTGCGCAGGACTCTGGGCAAGAGAGCTAGAGGGGGAAACATGTAGGACAGACGAAACTGGGACCAGTCTTGAACCAGAGCGTCCGCGGCGAAGGCCTGAGGATCGTGGGAGCGAGCCACGTAAACAGGAACTTTGTTGTTGTGACGGGATGCCATTAGGTCCACGTCCGGAGTGCCCCATTTGCGGCAGATTGACCGAAAAGGGACCACTCGCCACCGTCCACGGTTTGACGGCTGAGATAATCTGCCTCCCAGTTTTCCACGCCTGGGATGTGGACTGCGGATATGGTGGAATTGAAGTCCTCCGCCCATTGAAGGATGCGTTGTACCTCCATCATTGTCAGGCGGCTGCGTGTCCCGCCTTGGTGATTGATGTAGGCAACCGCTGTCGCGTTGTCTGACTGGACTCGAATGTGCCTGCCCGCCAACAGGTGGTGAAAAGCTAGGAGAGCTAGAAGCACGGCTCTGGTTTCCAGCACATTGATTGAAAGGGCTGACTCGGACGGAGTCCAAGTGCCCTGCGCTCTGTGGTGGAGACATACCGCTCCCCAGCCGGATAGACTGGCATCCGTGGTGAGAATCACCCAGGACGGGGCCAGGAAGGAGCGCCCTTGGGACAGGGAGAGGGGCCGAAGCCACCACCAAAGAGAGCTCCTGGTCCGTGGCGACAGAGCCACTAACCTGTGTAATGAGGAAGGCCGCTTGTCCCAACAGCGGAGAATGTCCAGCTGCAGGGGGCGCAGATGGAACTGGGCAAAGGGAACAGCCTCCATGGACGCCACCATTTGACCCAGCACCTGTATCAGACGCCTGAGGGTATAACGGCGGGGCCTCAGCAGAGAACGCACCGCTAGATGGAGTGACTGCTGTTTGATTAAGGGCAAACTCACAAGTGCCGGCAAAGTCTCGAACTGCATCCCTAGGTACGTGAGACTCTAGGTCGGAGTCAGAGTGGATTTGGGAAGATTGACAAGCCACCCGAATTGGGCTAGAGTGGCGAGAGTGAACGAGACACTCCGCTGAAGTCTGCGCTGGATGAAGCCTTGACTAGAAGGTCGTCCAGGTAAGGAATCACTGCCAACCCCTGGAGGTGCAGAAACGCAATCACTGCTGCCATGACCTTGGTGAATACCCGAGGGGCCGTGGCTAACCCGAAGGGGAGAGCCACGAATTGGAAATGATCTTCTCCTATTGCAAAACGTAGCCAACGCTGGTGTGAAACTGCAATTGGCACATGCAGATAGGCATCTCTGATGTCGATGGATGCCATCCCCTTGGGTCATTGAGGCAATGACTGATCGCAGAGACTCCATGCGAAAGTGCCGCACCTGAACATGCTTGTTGAGAAGCTTGAGATCCAGGATGGGCCGGAAGGTACCGTCCTTTTTGGGAACTAAAAAGAGATTTGAGTAGAAACCTCTGAACCGTTCCCGGGCGGGAACTGGTACAATTACTCCGTTGGCCTGCAAGGCTGCCACGGCCTGTGAGAAGGCGGCGGCCTTGGAACAAGGGGGAGTTGAGAGAAAAAATCTGTTTGGCGGGCTGGAAGAGAATTCTATCCTGTAGCCGTGGGAGATGATATCTCTCACCCACTGATCGGAGACGTGTTGAAACCAAGCGTCGCCAAAGTGGGAGAGCCTGTCACCGACTAAGGACGTCGCCGGAGCGGGCAGAGAGTCACGAGGAGGCTGCCTTAGTGGCAGCACCTCCTGCGGTCTTCTGTGGACGCGCTTTTGGGCGCCAGTTGGATTTCTGGTCCTTGGCTGAGTTAACGGACGAGGCCGAGGGCTTAGAGGACGACCAGTTGGAGGAACGAAAGGAGCGAAACCTCGACTGATTCCTACCCTGGGCAGGTTTCCTGGTTTTGGTTTGTGGCATGGAAGTACTCTTCCCGCCAGTAGCTACCTTAATAATTTCATCCAGCTGTTCTCCGAACAGCCAGGACCCAGCAAAAGGGAGCCCAGCAAGGTACTTCTTAGAAGAAGCATCTGCCTTCCACTCTCGAAGCCACAAGATCCTGCGGATAACGAGGGAATTAGCCGAAGCCACCGCAGTGCGGTGAGAAGCCTCCAGCATGGCAGACATGGCATAAGATGAAAAAGCTGAAGCTTGAGAAGTTAAGGCAACCATTTCGGGCATAGATTCCCTGGTGAGGGAATGCATCTCCTCTAGAGAAGTAGAGATGGCTTTGAGAGCCCACACTGCTGCAAAAGTCGGGGAAAACGCGGCCCCCGCCGCTTCATACACGGATTTGGACAGAAGGTCAATCTGATGGTCAGTGGAATCCTTAAGGGAGGTGCCATCAGCCACCGACACAACGGTCCGGGCTGAGAGCCTAGACACCGGAGGGTCTACCTTTGGGGAATGAGCCCACTCCTTGACCACCTCAGGTGGAAAGGGAAAACGGTCATCAGAACCACGCTTTGGGAAGCGTTTGTCAGGACAGGCCCTAGGCTTGGTCACAGCGGCCTGAAAACTGGAGTGGTTAAAGAACACACTCTTTGCTCTCTTAGGCGAGGTAAACTGGTGCTTTTCTGCCAGAGAGGGTTTCTCCTCTGATACTGGCGGATTGAGATCCAGTACAGAATTAATGGAAGCAATCAAGTCACTAAGATCTGAGTCACCCTCGGACAGATCAATGGGGTACATGGAGTTAGCCTCCGAGCCCCCTGTAAAGGCATCCTCCTCATCCTGCGAGTCAGCTCTTGAATCAGAGCCGCGGGAGGAGGAGGGAGAGGAAACCCTGCATCTCCTCTTACCAGACCGCTGGAGCGGTGTTGTGTTCCCTCCAGATCCCGAAGCCCGGACCCCTAAGCACAGCACCTCAGCAGGGATGCAGAGTGCAGACCAGCGCCGAGTGAACTCTGTCTGAGAAAATGGCCGCCGGAGCGAAGAGAGGGGGCGGGACTTGGCTTGGAGAGCGGGATCTGGAGGGCCATAGAGACCTACAGGGGAGGAGACACGCACAGCAGTGGGGAGTGTCCCTCCCCTGTGCAGAACGGCCGCCAGGAGGAGCCGAGCCTGTCCCTCTGCATGAGTGACATGCGAGGGCAGTGAACAGAAACTAGGCCTCCGGCAAAGCCGGGGCCTAAATTTGAGCGGCGAGGCCGACGCGCAGGCATCATCGGCGCGGTTCTCGGGCGACAGCTAGAGAACCCGCCGGAAATGCCAATAAATACAGTAAGCACACTCTCCCCAAACAATAAAGCACAGGGACCCCCAATATATAAACGTCTCAGGTACTTAGCTGCTGAGACGCAGGGCCAGGTCCCTGGGGATGAGTGCTCCGGTCCAGCAGGGTCCTGAAGGGCTGCGGATGGAGACCAGTCTCCTGCCAGGCATGGAGACCGTGCTGGCTCCCACTTCAAGCCAGAGCCCAGGAGGGATGGTGAAGGAGCACGGCATGTAAGGCTCCAGTCTTGGAAATCAACCTTACAACACCGCCGACACAGTGGGGTGAGAAGGGACATGCCGGGGGTCCAGACGTGGACCCGCACTTCTTCAATCTCGTTCCAAAAAGGAAAAAATCATATGAGAATGCATGTGTGGATGTATGCCTCCTGAACATAAAGCGATAAACTGGCTGGGTCTGCTCACCAGGTGGTGTATAAGCTCAGAGGGAGGAGCTACACTTTTAAGTGTAGTACTTTGTGTGTCCTCCGGAGGCAGAAGCTAAACACCCATGGTCTGGGTCTCCCAAAGGAACGATAAAGAAAAAGAGAATTTTGTTTACTTACCGTAAATTCTTTTTTTTTCTTATAGTTCCGTATTGGGAGACCCAGACATTGGGTGTATAGCTTCTGCCTCCGGAGGACACACAAAGTACTACACTAAAAAGTGTAGCTCCTCCCTCTGAGCATATACACCCCCTGGATAACCAAATATAGCCAGTTTAGTGCAAAAGCTGAAGGAGAATAGCCACCCACAAGTAGAGATAGAGCAAGAACCGGAACAACCGGAGCCTCTGTCTACAACAACAGCCGGTGATAACACGCGGAACAAGAAACTGCCAACAGGCAACAGGGAGGGTGCTGGGTCTCCCAATACGGAACTATAAGAAAAAGAATTTACGGTAAGTAAACAAAATTCTCTTTTTCTTTATCGTTCCTATGGGAGACCCAGACATTGGGACGTCTCAAAGCAGTCCATGGGTGGGAATAAACAGAAAAACTGAGAAGTAGGCGAAACCTAACTTCACAAATGGGCGACAGCCGCCTGAAGGATGCGTCTGCCCAAGCTCGCATCTGCCGAAGCATGAGCATGCACTTGGTAGTGCTTCGAAAAGGTATGCAGACTAGTCCAAGTGGCAGTCTGACAGACCTGCTGAGCCGTAGCCTGGTGCCTGAAAGCCCAAGAGGCACCGACAGCTCTGGTCGAGTGTGCCTTGATCCCCGGCGGGGGAGGCACTTGAGTACACTGGTAGGCATCGGAAATGGCCGACCTAATCCAACGAGCTAAGGTCGGCTTAGAAGCCGAGAGGCCCTTACGCCGACCTGTGGTCAGCACAAAAAGAGAGGTGCACCGCCTAAGAAGAGCGGTGCGAGACACATAGATCCGGAGCGCCCGCACCAGATCCAGAGTATGCAACGCTTTTTCAAAGCGATGAACAGCAGCCGGACAAAAGGAAGGCAGGGAAATGTCCTGGTTAAGGTGGAAAGGAGAAACCACCTTAGGGAGAAAGTCCGGAGTCGGACGGAGAACCACCTTGTCTTGATGAAAAAACAAAAAAGGTGACTCCGAAGAGAGCGCAGCCAAATCAGAGACTCTCCTGAGGGAAGTTATGGCCACTAGAAAGACCACTTTCTGTGAAAGACGAGACAAAGAAACCTCCCTAAGAGGCTCAAAGGGGGGTTTCTGCAAAGCCGTGAGGACCAGATTAAAAGGTCCCAGGGATCCAAAGGCCGCCGGTAAAGCGGAATGATGTGAGATGCGCCCTGCATGAAGGTGCGCACCTGAGCCAGCCGGGCGATACGCCGCTGGAAAAACACTGAGAGCCGAGACCTGTCCCTTGAGGGAATTGAGGGATAGTCCTAGCTGCAGACCGGACTGTAGAAAAGACAGGAGGGTCGGCAAGGAAAAAGGCCAAGGAGCATGGCCGGAAGAGCGACACCAGGACAGGAAAATTCTCCAGGTCCTGTGATAGATTTTGGCCGAGGAAGACTTCCGAGCCCGAGTCATAGGGGAGATGACTTCAGGAGGGATACCAGAAGTCGTCAAGATCCAGGACTCAAGAGCCACGCCGTCAATCTGAGAGCCAAAGAATTCTGGCGGAAAAACGGACCTTGTGAGAGAAGGTCTGGGCGGTCCGGGAGATGCCACGGCACCTCTACGGACAGATGGAGCAGGTCTGGGTACCAAGCTCGCCTGGGCCAGTCTGGAGCAATGAGGATGACCCGACGGCCCTCCATTCTGATCTTGCGCAGGACTCTGGGCAAGAGAGCTAGAGGGGGAAAACACGTAAGACAGACGAAACTGGGACCAATCTTGAACCAGCGCGTCCGCTGCAAAGGCCTGAGGATCGTGGGAGCGAGCCACGTAAACTGGAACCTTGTTGTTGTGCCGGGATGCCATTAGATCCACTTCCGGAGTGCCCCACTTGCGGCAGATTGACCGAAACACTGCCGGATGCAGAGCCCACTCGCCGCTGTCCACGGTTTGACGGCCGAGATAATCTGCCTCCCAGTTTTCCACGCCTGGGATGTGGACTGCGGATATGGAGGACTTGGAGTCCTCCGTCCACTGAAGGATGCGTTGAACCTCCAACATTGCCAGGCAGCTGCGTGTCCCGCCCTGGTGATTGATGTAGGCAACTGCTGTCGCGTTGTCTGACTGGACTCGAATGTGCTTGCCCGCCAACAGGTGGTGAAAGGCTAAGAGAGCTAGAATCACAGCTCTGATTTCCAGCACATTGATCGAGAGGGCTGATTCGGACGGAGTCCAAGTGCCCTGCGCTCTGTGGTGGAGACATACTGCTCCCCAGCCGGATAGACTGGCATCTGTGGTGAGGATCACCCGGGACGGGGCCAGGAAGGAGCGTCCCTGAGACAGAGAGAGGGGCCGAAGCCACCACTGAAGGGAGCCCCTGGTCTGTGGCGACAGAGCCACTAACCTGTGCAAGGAGGAAGTCCGCTTGTCCCAACAGCGGAGAATGTCCAGCTGCAGAGGACGCAGATGGAACTGGGCAAAGGGAACCGCTTCCATTGACGCCACCATCTGACCCAGCACCTGCATTAGGTGCCTGATGGAATGACGGCGGGGCCTCAGCAAAGAGCACACCGCCAGATGGAGGGGCTGCTGTTTGACTAAGGGCAGCTTCACAAGTGCCGGCAGAGTCTTGAATTGCATCCCTAGGTACGTGAGTTTCTGGGTCAGAGTCAGAGTGGATTTGGGAAGATTGACAAGCCACCCGAATTGGACTAGAGTGGCGAGAGTGAGCGAGACACTCCGCTGACAGTCTGCACTGGATGAAGCCTTGACTAGAAGGTCGTCCAGGTAAGGAATCACTGCCAACCCCTGGAGGTGCAGAACCGCAACCACTGCTGCCATGACCTTGGTGAATACTCGAGGGGCCGTGGCTAACCCGAAGGGGAGAGCCACGAATTGGAAATGTTCCTCTCCGATTGCAAAACTTAGCCAACGCTGGTGTGAAACTGCAATTGGCACATGCAGATAGGCATCTCTGATGTCGATGGATGCCAGGAAATCTCCTTGGGTCATTGAGGCAATGACTGATCGCAGAGACTCCATGCGAAAATGCCGCACCTGAACATGCTTGTTGAGAAGCTTGAGATCCAGGATGGGCCGGAAGGAACCGTCCTTTTTGGGGACTAGGAAGAGATTTGAGTAGAAACCTCTGAACCGTTCCCGGGCGGGAAACGGTACAATTACTCCGTTGGCCTGCAAGGATGCCATGGCCTGTGAGAAGGCGGCGGCCTTGGAGCAGGGGGGAGTTGACAGAAAAAATCTGTTTGGCGGGCTGGAAGAGAATTCTATCCTGTAGCCGTGGGAGATGATATCCCCCACCCACTAATCAGAGACGTGTTGAAACCACACGTCGCCAAAGTGGGAGAGCCTGCCACCGACCAAGGACGTTGCTGGCGCGGCCAGATAGTCAAGAGGAGGCTGCCTTAGTGGCAGCAGCTCCTGCGGTCTTCTGAGGACGCGGCTTCGTGCGCCAGTTGGGTTTTTGGCCCTTGGCTGAGTTAGTGGACGAGGCCGAGGGCTTAGAGGACGACCAGTTGGAGGAACGAAAAGAACGAAACCTCGACTGGTTCCTGCCCTGGACAGGTTTCCTGGTTTTAGTTTGTGGCATGGAAGTACTCTTCCCGCCAGTAGCTTCCTTAATAATTTCATCCAGTTGTTCACCGAACAGCCTGGACCCAGCAAATGGGAGCCCAGCAAGGTACTTCTTTGAAGAAGCGTCTGCCTTCCACTCTCGAAGCCACAAGATCCTGCGGATAGCGAGGGAATTAGCCGAAGCCACCGCAGTGCGGTGAGAAGCCTCCAGCATGGCAGACATGGCATAGGATGAAAAGGCTGAAGCCTGGGAAGTTAAGGCAACCATTTCGGGCATAGAGTCCCTGGTGAGGGAATGCATCTCCTCTAGAGAAGCAGAGATGGCTTTGAGAGCCCACACTGCTGCAAAAGATGGGGAGAACGAAGCCCCTTCCGCCTCATATACAGATTTGGCCAGAAGGTCAACCTGGCGGTCAGTGGAATCCTTAAGTGAGGTGCCATCAGCCACTGATACAACTGTCCGGGCTGAGAGTCTAGACACCGGAGGGTCTACCTTTGGTGAATGAGCCCACTCCTTGACCACCTCTGGTGGAAAGGGAAAACGGTCATCAGAACCACGCTTTGGGAAGCGTTTGTCAGGACAGGCCCTAGGCTTGGTCACAGTGGCCTGAAAACTGGAGTGGTTAAAGAACACACTCCTTGTCCTCTTAGGCAAGGTAAACTGGTGCTTTTCTGCCAGAGAGGGTTGCTCCTCTAATACTGGCGGATTGAGGTCCAGTACAGAATTAATGGACGCAATCAAATCACTAACATCTGCGTCACTTTCGGACAGATCAATGGGGCACATGGAGGTAGCGTCCGAGCCCCCAGTAAAGGCATCCTCCTCGTCCTGCGAGTCAGCTCGTGAATCAGAGCCACGGGACGAGGAAGGAGAGGGAGCCCTGCGTCTCCTTTTAGGAGGACGGGGTCTGGGACCAGATGAAGAATCCTCTGTGAGCTCCGCTGAGAGAGCCCTAGCAGCAGAGGCGCCCTGAGAAGGGGGCTGATGCATGGTCAGCAAAGTCCGGGACAGCTGTCCCATGGAGTCGGCAAAAGACTGGGAGATTGACCTAGAGAAGGATTCTACCCAAGCCGGGGGTTCAGCCACCGGAGCCGGAGCAGCTGGAAAGACCACTGTGGGTGCGATACAAGGCTGAGGCATCGTCAGGTTAGAGCAGGCATCACAATGTGGATATGTGCTCGGTTCAGGCAGCACGATCTTACATGCAGTGCATATTGCGTACAGCCTTGCAGCCTTGCTCCTCGTGTGAGACATGCTGCTGAAGTGGGGGCTCTGAGCCAGAATGACCCCCAGAGAGTATATAAGCAGGTCCACAACCGGAGGTTGTGGCTTACCAGACCGTTTGTGTGCCCTCCAGATCCCACAGCCCGGACCCACAGAGAGATGCTGCAGCCAGCGCCGATCGCTGTGAGAACGCTGATAAAATGGCGCCGGAGCGAGGAGAGGGGGCGGGGCCTACTCTGAGAGCGGGATCTGGAGGGCCAAGGAGATTTACAGGGGAGGGAACATTTCCTCAGAGAGGAGTGTCCCTCCCCTGTGCCGAATGGCCGCTGGGCGGAGCCGCACTGTCCCTCTGCATGATTGACATGCAGGGGCAGTGAAATCGAAACTAGGCCTCAGGCGAAGCCGGGGCCTAAATTTAACGATGCGGCCGGCGCGCAGGCACCATCGGCGCGGTTCTCAGGTGAAAACCAGAGAATCGGCCGGAAATGTCAGAATAGATACACAGCCCACTCTCCCCAACAATAAAGTACAAGGGACCCCCCGAAAATAACGTCTCAGATACTTAGCTTGTGAGACGCAGGGTTTCAAGTCCCTGGGGATGAGTGCTCCGTCCGGCAGGATCCTGAAGGGCTGCGGATGGAGACCGGTCTCCTGCAAGGCAGGGAGAACCGTGCTGGCTCCCACTTCAAGCCAGAGCCCGAGGGATGGTGGTGAAGGAGCGCGGCAGCCCTGAAATCAACCTTAACAACACCGCCGACACAGTGGGGTGAGAAGGGACATGCCGGGAGTCCAGGCTTGGACCCGCTTTTCTTCAAACTCTTTCCAAAAATCAAATGAGAATGCATGTGTGGATGTATGCCTCCTGAACACAAAGCATTGAACTGGCTATATTTGGTTATCCAGGGGGTGTATATGCTCAGAGGGAGGAGCTACACTTTTTAGTGTAGTACTTTGTGTGTCCTCCGGAGGCAGAAGCTATACACCCAATGTCTGGGTCTCCCATAGGAACGATAAAGAAATTTCTGTTATTGTGAACAGTTAAGCAAGTGGAAGATGAAATGATCTCTAAAAGGCATAAAGTTAAAGATGACACATTTCTATTTTAGGGAAAAAAAATATATAAAATTTTCGTTGCTTACATTATATGCAGAAAATAAGAACTGACAGACAGCATGCATTCATGAAAGATAATTCGTGTATAACAAATCTGTTAGGGTTCTATGAGGGGGTAAGTGCAAACCTGGATATTGGTAATGCAGCTGATGTGATTTATTTGGACTTTGCAAAGGCATTTGATACTGTACCACATAATAACCTTATACTTAAACTCCAGAAGCAAGGACTAGGGGAAACTATATGCAACTGGGTAAGGAATTGGCTAAAAGATAGGAAACAAAGAGTAGTCATAAATGGTATATTCTCTAAATGGGTTATAGTCAGCAGTGGGGTGCCGCAGGGATGTGCTAGGACTGATTCTTTTTAATCTCTTTATTAATGACTTTGTGGACGCTATTGATAGTAAATTGTCAGTCTTTGCTGATGACACCAAACTATGTAGGATATTAAAAACTGACCTTGATAGTACAATATTACAAAAAGATCTGAATAAGATGTCAGACTGGGCAGACACTTGGCAAATGAGATTTAATGTTGATAAATGTAAAGTAATGCACCTAGGACGGAGTAATCCTATAGCTGCGTATACATTAAAATGGAAGTAAACTCGGGACTACGGAACAGGAGAAGGGCTTGGGTATTCTCATTACAAATAAGCTGAGCAGCAGCACTCAATGTCAGGCAGCAGCTGCTAAAGCAAACAAGATTTTAGGGTGTTTTAAAAGAGAGATTAGATTCCGTGATCCCAACGTATTGTTACCCCTCTATAAATCACTTGTAAGGCCACATTTGGAATACGGGATCCAGTTTTGGGCTCAACATTTTAAAAAGGACATTCAGAAGTTAGAGTCAGTTTAAAGGCGGGCAACTAGACTACTAAAAGGAATGGAAGGCCTCCCATATGATGAGAGGTTGAAAAAGTTAGCTATGTTTAGCTTAGAAAAAAAAAGACGTCTCAGAGAAGAAGATCTCATTTATATGTATAAATACATGTGTGGTCAATATAAAAGGACTGGCACATGACTTATTTCTTCCAAAGACAATACTAAGGACCAGGGGGCACACACTGCGAATGGAATAAAAGATTCCGGCGGCTAAATAGGAAAGGGTTCTTTACAGTTAGAGCAGTCAGACTGTGGAATGCCCTACCACAAGAGGTAGTAATGGCAGACACTAACAGCTTTTAACCCCTTCACCCCCGGCCACTAAAACACCCTAATGACCGGGCCATTTTTTGCAATTCTGACCAGTGTCACTTTGACAGGTTATAACTCTGGAACGCTTCAACGGATCCTGGCGATTCTGAGATTGTTTTTTCGTGACATATTGTGCTTCATGTCAGTGGTAAATTTAGGCCGATATTTTTTGCGTTTATTTGTGAAAATTTAGGAAATTTGGCGAAAATTTTGAAAATTTCGCAATTTTCAAACTTTGAAAATTTATGCCCATAAATCTGTGAGATATGTCACACAAAATAGTTACTAAATAACATTTCCCACTTGTGTACTTTACATCAGCGCAATTTTCGAAACAATTTTTTTTTCCGTTAGGAAGTTAGAAGGGGTCAAAGTTCATCAGCAATTTCTCATTTTTCCAACAAAATTTACAAAATAATTTTTTTAGGGACCACATTACATTTGAGGTGACTTTGAGAGGCCTAGGTGACAGAAAATACCCAAAAGTGACCCCATTCTAAAAACTACACCCCTCACACTGCTCAAAACCACATCCAATAAGTTTATTAACCCTTTAGGTGCTTCACAGGAACCAAAGCAATGTGGAAGGAAAAAATGAAAATTTTACTTTTTAACACAAAAATGTTACTTTAGCCATAAAATTTTCATTTTTACAAGGGAGAAAAGAGAAAGTACACAATACAATTTATTGTGCATGTTCTCCTGAGTACGCTGATACCCCATATGTGGTAAAAATCAATTGTTTGGGCGCACGGCAGAGCTCGGAAGGGAAGGAGCGCCATTTGAATTTTTGAACGCAAAATTAGCTGCACTCATTAGCAGACGCCATGTCGGGTTTGAAGACCCCCTGAGGTGCCTAAACAATGGAGCTCCCCCACAAGTGACCCCATTTTGGAAACTAGAGCCCTCAAATAATTTTTCTAGATGTTTGGTGAGCACTTTGAACCCCTGGGGGCTTCACATAAGTTTATAGCGTTGAGCCGTGAAAAGAAAAAAATTTTTTTTTACCACAAAACGGTTGCTTCAACTAGGTAGCTTTTTTTTTCACAAGGGTAACAGGAAAAAATGCACCATAAAATGTATTGTGCATTTTCTCCTGAGTACGCAGATACCTCATATGTGGTGGAAATCAAATGTTTGGACACACAGCAGTGCTCGGAAGGCAAGGAGCGCCATTTGAATTTTTGAGTGCAAAATTAGCTGCACCTGTTAGCGGACGCCATGTCGGGTTTGAAGACCCCCTGAGGTGCCTAAACAATGGAGCTCCCCCACAAGTGACCCCATTTTGGAAACTAGAGCCCTCAAATAATTGTTCTAGATGTTTGGTGAGCACTTTGAACACCTGGGGGCTTCACAGAAGTTTATAGCGTTGAGCCGTGAAAAGAAAAAAAATTTTTTTTACCACAAAACGGTTGCTTCAACTAGGTAGCTTTTTTTTTCACAAGGCTATCAGGAAAAAATGCACCATAAAATGTATTGTGCATTTTCTCCTGAGTACGCAGATACCTCATATGTGGTGGAAAGTAATTGTTTGGGCGCATGGCGGGGCTCAGAAGAGAAGGAGCGCCATTTGACAGCAAAATTGGTTGGAATCATTAGCGGACGCCATGTCACGTTTGGAGACCCCCTATGGTGCCTAAACAGTGGAGCTCCCCCACAAGTGACACCATTTTGGAAACTAGAGCCCTCAAATAATTTTTCTAGATGTTTGATGTGCACTTTGAACACCTGGGGGCTTCACAGAAGTTTATAGCGTTGAGCCGTGAAAAGAAAAAAAATTTTTTTTACCACAAAACGGTTGCTTCAACTAGGTAGCTTTTTTTTTCACAAGGCTATCAGGAAAAAATGCACCATAAAATGTATTGTGCATTTTCTCCTGAGTACGCAGATACCTCATATGTGGTGGAAATAAATTGTTTGAGCGCATGGCGGGGCTCAGAAGAGAAGGACCGCCATTTGACTTTTCAAACGCACAGACGCAGTGCACTGATCGGCCGCTGCAGGACGCACGGTCGGATGCGATAAAAAAAAGCGTCGGGGATACGTAAAAAAAAAAAAAGTCACGCCAAAAATTGACCATGGATGCAGATCCGTTATGTGCATCCCTGATCAGCGCTTGGTGGGACGCACGGACGGATGCGATACAAAAAGCGTCGCAAATATGGAAAAAAGTCACGCCAAAAATTGACCATGGATGCCGATCCGTTATGTGCATCCCTGATCAGCGCTTGGCGGGACGCACGGATGGATGTGATACAAAAAGCGTCGGGGATACGGAAAAAAAAAAGTCACGCCAAAAATTGAGCAGGGATGCCGATCCGTTATCTGCATCCCTGATCAGCGCTTGGCGGGACGCACGGACGGATGAGGTGTAAAAATGGACAGGGGATACGGAAAAAAAAAAAAAAGTTATACTCACAGTACCCAGAGGACTAGCAGGAGGAACACTGACCAGAAGAGCTGCAGAGGAACAGATGGCAGAGAGATGGACAGCTTTACAGGAGCAGCAGGCAGATCAGCAGAATGCCCAGGAAGGACCCAGCGATGGACGCAGATGTGATCAGGCCGGTGAAGACAGGTAAGAGGACGTCGGGGGAGAGCAGAGGGGGAGAGGGGGGGGTGAGAGCAGAGGGGGGGGGGAAGCAGAGGGGGAGGGGGTAGAGCAGAGGGGGAGACCGGAGAGGGAGCTGCAGAACAGAGATAATGGGGGAGGCAGTCAGATCGCGGGGGGAGCAGATCGGGATGTCGGGGGGGGGGGGGGGGGGGGGGTTGGGGGGAGCAGATCGCGGGGGGGGGCACGGCAGGGGCTACCATGGCAGCGCGCAGGGGCACCACGGGAGCGCGCAGGGGCACCACGGGAGCGCGCACGGGCTGGCTGCAAAGTGAGCACAGTACTCACGTGCAGCAGCGGTGACAGCTAGGGCGGCGGCGGCGGCAGCAGCAGCGGCGGTGGCGTGGTACCACAAGTACCAGCCACTGCACGCTGCAGACATGTTGGGGGAGGGCTCGCAGGCCAGCACAGGCCTGGGGAGGGCGGCCACCGGCAAATCACACCGCCCCACTGCACACTGATTGGAGCGATTGCGCGTCATTGCACGATCGCTCCAATCAGTGCTGCAGGGGCTGGGGGAGACATGTTTGAGGTCCACCTATGATATGCTGCAGCAGCTGCGGCATCTCATAGCTGGATCTCACAGGATCGCACTAATTCGGGCATTATTTTTGCCGAAATTAGTGCGATCGATGTGGTTGGCGGTTCAGATTTGAACAGCCAATCACATCGATCGTCGATAGGGGGTGGCGATGCCGCCCCCCCTGGGGTCAAGCAAAGGTCCCCTGCTGTAAGAAACAGCAGGGGACATCATTTGAAAGCCGTTGCTATGGCCACGGCAATCAAATGAAGTTTAGGCAGTAAAATTACGTCCCTGGTCGTTAAGTCACGTTAAAATAGGACGTAATTTTACTGCCCGCGGTCGTGAAGGGGTTAAAAAAGGGCTGGATGATTTCCTCAGTACACAAAACATTGTTGGTTATAAGTGCCTTAGGGACAAAATGTAGAATTGGTGGAGGAAGGTTGAACTAGATGAACCTAGGTCTTTTTCAACCTATGTAACTATGTAACATTTGAAAAATTACAAAAAGGAAAATGGGCTGATACTAAAGTTTGGGCACCCTTGAAGATTTGTTTGCTCAGATAACTTTGACCAAGATTTCAGATCTTAATTAGCTTGTTAGGGTTATGGCTTGCTCACATCATCATTTGGAAAAACCCAGCCTCTAACAATGTACCAAAAACAACAGCCATGGGTTATGCTAAGCAGCTGCCCAACACTCTGAAAATGAAAATGGTGGAGGCCCACAAAGCAGAAGGCTAAAAGAAGAGAACAAAGCGCTGTCAAGTTGCCCTTTGCTCAGTTTGAAATGTTATTAAGAAATGGCAGTTAAGACGAACGGTTGAGGTCAAGATAAGGTTTGGAAGACAGAGCAAAATTTCTGAGAGCCGCTTGTAGGATTGCTAGAGAGTAATGATGAGCGAGTTTCTAAATACTCGGATTCGCGATACTCGTAACGAGTGCTGTCTAATACTCGCATATGCATTCCGAATAGTGGGTGTAATGCAAGTCAATAGGGAATACTCGCAATGTAACGCATAACCCGCATTTTTCGTGCGAATAGTACGGCATTCGGGTTACTTGTTACATTGCAAGAATTCCCCATTGACTTGCATTACACCCACTATTCGGAATGCATATGCGAGTATTAGACAGCACTCGTTACGAGTATCGCGAATCCGAGTATTTCGAAATTCGTTCACGATTACTAGAAAGGCAAAAGACCATCTGTTACAGCAGACTCTGGAACTTTGGAACATTGTACCACTATTCTGAGATACCTGCACAAATATGGCCTTCATGGAAGATAACACCATAAAAATTCAGCCTTCGAACTACGCAAAAAAACATCTAAACAAGCCTGATGCCTTTTGCAAACAAGTCCTGTGGACTGATGAGGATAATATAGAACTCTTTGGCCACATTGGCCAAATGTATGTGTGGAGAGAAAAAAAAAAATTAGGTACAGAATTTCAGGAAAAGAACATCGCCAACCATTAAACATGGAGGTGGATCAATCATACTTTGAGGTGGTGTTGCAGCTAATGGCATGGGGAGCATTTCACAGGTAGAGGAAATAATGGATTCAATGAAATTTTCAACAAATTCTTGATGCAAACATAACATCTGAAAAAAGTTGGAGAGGATGGCTTCTACAAATGGATAATGATCTTAAAAACAATAAAGGCAAAATGCACAATAGACTACCTCAAAGGTGCAAGATGAAGGTTTTACAATGACCCTCAAAGTCCCTGATCTGAAAATCATTGAAAATCTGGGGTTAGACCTCAAAATAGCAGTGCTTGCAAGATGATCCAGAAATCTCATAGAACTGGAAGACTTTTCCATGGAAGACTGGATGAAAATCCCTCAAACACGAATTGCAGACTCTTGGCTGGCTACAAAAAGCATTTACAAGCTGTGATACTTGCCAAAGGCATGCTACTAGGTACCAACCACCATGGTGCACAAACTTTTCCATTGGCCCATTTTCTTTTTTGTTAATTTTAAAATGTAAAAGCTGAAAATATATACTTTTTTTGCCTAACATACAAAGAAAATGTGTCAAATTTTCAGAGAGCTAGACAGCTGTTGGCTGCTTCTGTTTTGGCATTAGGTTAAAGAAGGCTGGGTTTTATAACGCTATGAAATTTGCATCACCTGGCCTTTCCTAACGATGACAGTGAACAAGACATAACCCTAAACAGACTAATTAAGGTCTGAGACTTTGGTCGGCGTTATCGGAGCTCACATGCAGGCTTCCGTGCTTTCCCCACCCACTGGCCGCCCTATCGTCTGTGATTGGTTGCAGTCAGACGTGCCCAAGACAGTGTCTGCCTGCAGTCATTGCTCATCGCGGCTCATGTCTACACTCACAGCCGGCGATCTTGTTGTATGGCCGCTCGCTGTGAGATGTAGCAGAGCTAGAAGCGGCATGGGACCTCGTGTGGATTACACCAGCCCTGGAGGGGTGTTTGGGGTTAATAATGTGGTGAAAGAGGGTGTGTTTTGTATTTTATTCCAAATAAAGGATTTTTTCTCTGTGTTTGTACTTACCGTATTTTTCGCTTTATAAGACGCACCTGATTATAAGACGCACCCCAAATTTGGTGAAGGAATAGAGAATTTTTTAATAAATGGGGTCCGTCTTATAATGCCAGTGTCCGTCTAACAAATAATATAGGGTATATGTCCCTCATAGCCCCCTCATCCTAAAATTAGCCCCCTTAATCTGGATATGGCCACCTTATATTGAACACGTCCCCCAGTGATGCCACATTTCCCCTATGGCTGGCAGACAGGCCACTGGGGCAGGCAGACAGGCCCACTGGGGCAGGCAGACAGGCCACTGGGCAGGCAGACAGGCCCACTGGGGCAGGCAGACAGGCCCACTGGGGCAGGGCAGACAGGCCCACTGGGGCAGGCAGACAGGCCCACTGGGGCAGGCAGACAGGCCCACTGGGGGAGGCAGACAGGCCCACTGGGGGAGGCAGACAGGCCCACTGGGGGAGGCAGACAGGCCCACTGGGGGAGGCAGACAGGCCCACTGGGGGAGGCAGACAGGCCCACTGGGGAGGCAGACAGGCCACTGGGGGAGGCAGACAGGCCCACTGGGGGAGGCAGACAGGCCCACTGGGGGAGGCAGACAGGCCCACTGGGGGAGGCAGACAGGCCCACTGGGGGAGGCAGACAGGCCCACTGGGGGAGGCAGACAGGCCCACTGGGGAGGCAGACAGGCCCACTGGGGGAGGCAGACAGGCCCACTGGGGAGGCAGACAGGCCCACTGGGGGAGGCAGACAGGCCCACTGGGGAGGCAGACAGGCCCACTGGGGGAGGCAGACAGGCCCACTGGGGGAGGCAGACAGGCCCACTGGGGGAGGCAGACAGGCCCACTGGGGGAGGCAGACAGGCCCACTGGGGGAGGCAGACAGGCCCACTGGGGCAGGCAGACAGGCCCACTGGGGCAGGCAGACAGGCCCACTGGGGCAGGCAGACAGGCCCACTGGGGCAGGCAGACAGGCCCACTGGGGCAGGCAGACAGGCCCACTGGGGCAGGCAGACAGGCCCACTGTGGCTGGCAGACAGGCCCACTGTGGCTGCAGACAGGCCCACTGTGGCTGGCAGACAGGCCCACTGTGGCTGGCAGACAGGCCCACTGTGGCTGGCAGACAGGGCCCACTGTGGCTGGCAGACAGGCCCACTGTGGCTGGCAGACAGGCCCACTGTGGCTGGCAGACAGGCCCACTGTGGCTGGCAGACAGGCCCACTGTGGCTGGCAGACAGGCCCACTGTGGCTGGCAGACAGGCCCACTGTGGCTGGCAGACAGGCCCACTGTGGCTGGCAGACAGGCCCACTGTGGCTGGCAGACAGGCCCATTGGGGCAGTCAGACATCACCCTCTGTTACATATCGCCCCCATGTTGCTGCTTTTAGTAAAAAACTCTTTCCTTACCTTCTGCAGCACTGTCTTGTCTTGTGTCTCCCTCCTCGGGGTTGAGCTACTCCTGTCTCCTGCACTTCCTACTTCCTGGTTCTAGTGCAGGTCATGTGATCCGGACAGCAGAGAGATATCTCTGTATGCCTAATCAAAGCAGCAGGAGGGAGACCGGGCAGACGCTGGAGGAGGTGAGTAAAGAGTTTATTATTTTACTATGGGTAGCAGCACGGGAGGCTATAGCTAACACAGGGGAAGCGGGGATCCTGTGCGATCAAAGGTAAGCACAGGCAGATATATATATGTGCAGCTCCCCCAGCCCATCAGTTTCAGCACCACGCTTCTGACGGACAGCGGCTGTGCATATTATATGAGCGGGAGCAGGAGATCAAACGCTGCCGCTCCCAGCTTTTCCTGCCCCCAGCACCGCTCCAGAGCTGCCCGCACCTCCAGTGGACTATTGTATGTATGTATGTATGTATGTATGTATGTATGTATGTATGTATGTATGTATGTATGTATATATATATATTTATTATTAATAATAATAATAATAATAATAATAATAATAATAATAATAATATATATATATATATATATATTATAATATATATATATAATATAATATATATACAATATTATTATTATTATATTATATTATTTATATATATATTATTATATTATATTATTTATTTTATATATATATATATAATATAATAATAATATATATATATATATATATATATATATAATATAATAATAATATATATATATATATATATATATATATATAGTATATATATATATATATATATATATATATATATAATATAATATATATATACAATATTATTATTATTATATTATTTATATATATATTAGTATATTATATTATTTATATATATATTAGTATATTATATTATTTATATATATATTAGTATATTATATTATTTATATATATATTAGTATATTATATTATT